>NW_023276806.1:273960992-274104339 GCF_003668045.3 Cricetulus griseus
GAGTAGTAATTAAAGAATAAAAAAGAAAAAGAAAGGAAATGAAATAAGAATATTAATACTATTACCAAGAACCTTGCCTGCAATTCTAGCATAGTAGAGCCTATTTTATTGAAGACAAACCAGTGTCAGAGTCAGTATGAGCAGATCATTTTCCATATGATAGATTGGGGAAAGTTTTAAAGAGAAGCACAAACCATCACTTAACCTTTGAAACATCACTCCAGCCCTGCTCATGGCTTTTGAACAGAGCTTTGCCTATTGGTGTAAAAACCAGAAACATACTCTCTTGTCAGTCATTTCTGAGGTTTAAGAGCACTGGGCCTACACTCAGGACTACCTAAGTCACACTAGCCTCAAGGTGAAACTACTTCTCACTCAGGAAATATTGAATCATCATTCCAATTTGTACCGAAGAGCTATCTCTCCTGACATCGTCTGATTTCATGATTTCAAACCAGGGGTAACAAACATCATCTTTTTATTACATCTCTAACAAACCTTGGCACAGTGCTCAGTCCCTGGAACAATGTTTTGCTTTTCCTTCAGAGATGAGGACCAAACTCAGGGCTTTGCGCTTGCCTGAGCTAAATTTCCAAACCCCAGTGTGTGTTCTTGACATTTTTTTAGGCAGGCTGTTGTGAGACGGAGCTAGGAGGACAGGTAGTGCTGTTACACAGAGAAACCCTGTCTTAGAAAAACAAAAAGATTTATGTTTTAGCTAGGCAGTGGTAGCACATGCCTTTAATCCCAGCACTTGGGAGGCAGAGGTAGGCGGATCTCTGTGAGTTCAATGCCAGCCTGGTCCACAAGAGCTACTTCCAGGACAGACTCCAACTTACAGAGAGAAGCCCTGTCTTGAATCTTGCCTGCATGTATTTCTGTGGAACTGGAGTTATACCGTTATGAGTGGGCAAAAGGGTGCTGGGAATTGAACCTGGATCCTCTGGAAGAGCAGTCTGTGCTCTTAGCTGCTGAGCCATCTCTCCAGCCCCAGACTTGAATGTTTGATTCATTTCTTCTGCCCTCCTTTCCTTGTTTAATAGCACACAAGAATTCCAGATTTGGCCAGAAAAGTCAAATGTTGACAGTGTTGGACGAAGAGCAGCCTCCTGAACTATGTGTTGGCCTACATAGCTACTCTGTTCTACATAGGGACTGCTGTTCTTTCTTTTAAAGATTTATTTCTTATGTATACACTGTTCTAGCTGTACATATCCATGCAGGCATCAGTGGGCACCAGATCTCATTACAGATGGATGTGAGCCACCATGTGGTTGCTGGGAGTTGCACACAGGACCTCTGGGAGAGTAGTCGGGGTGAGCCATCTGTCTTTACTCGTGTCCAGAGTGATGGTTCATACAGTGGCACCCTGTGGGTTTGTTTTTGAATTTTTGTGATAGGATTTCATTATATTCCAGGCAACCTTAATAAACCCCTGCCAACCTCCTGCCTCAGTTTCCCATGCACTGGATTCCTGAGGATGCTCCTCAGTCCTCAAAATTCTGGAGAAGACTTGATCAGATAGCCTGTGGGAAAAGAACAATGGGAATTTTGGGCTCCAGGAAGCACCGGTTTTTCTGAGGGAATTTATTATCAACACTCAGTGCGAGTGCTTACCAATGGACTCTCTTTTGTGGAATTTCTGTTCTTGGAAAGCAGTAATAATAATGAGCTGGCTGGAGACTTGATACTTACTGTACATGGAAAGGCCCACCCTTCAGGTTCCTCGGAGAATGCCAGGGGAGCATGTGGTAAATGACACAGGCATGGGAACAAGGGCTCTGAAGAGGTTAAAGGATAAATAATAAGATTTGGGGGCTTGTTTGCAGATGGTGGAAACCCCCAGGTTCCATCCTAGCTCTGGGAAGCAAAATAAATAGATAGCCTGGTCACCTGACCCAATTCTAGACTGGGCACTGGGGTACCTAAAAAAATATTGAAAGGGGTAATGAGATGGTGTAGCCTGGCAAATATCCCAAGTCTTCAGGCTCTAAATCAAAACTGGGAGTCTTTGAAGCTAGTGAAGTAGAATTATGTATCCCTGTCTCTCTTTAAACCCAGTGTAGCTCAGGCTGGCCTTGAACCTTGCTCCTGTCATAGTGTCTACCCAGGTATGTGTGATTGGGACTTGCCTCATTGTGGTTATGTTTTTCTGGTTTTTATTTGGTTTGTAATAAAACATATGTCCTGTCACATGCCTGTGAGTCCAGCAATTAGAAGGACAAGGCAGTTAGGTTTCCATGAGTTTGAGGTTCCTACACTGATCTAAAGGAGCATGTCTCAAAACTTTAATTATGGCCTAGGATGAAATACATTGGACATCAGAGATTATACCATTTCATAGTTATATGAACATTCTTGTATTCTAGTTCCAGGCATCCATGATACAATCACTTAAGCTTAGTAAATATTGCTAATAGTCTTCTTAGACTGAATAAAACTCCACTGTGTACCAATATCTTGTGGCCTCCATTTAAACGAAAACATTCATAAAAAAATTTGGAAATGTGGGCATCATTCTTTCCTAACTGCTTTTGAGAGAAATATTGTAACAGAAAACTATCTCACAACTTTTAAAATATAGCATATTGTTATCAACCATATTTATCATGCTCTCAGTAGACCTCAAGACTTCAGAGAGTCCATGCCTCTTGTCCCACAGCAGTTTTATATCCTTACACCAATCATTTCCTGGTTGTTAAAAGACCCACATTGAAGCCTAATAGCCAATTGCTAATTGAAGCGGGGCTGGACTTACGCTCCACCACCAGACTCGTATTAACTCCCAGAATGGGCGTCCAGCTCATTGACCCTGATTTTACAGGACCCCTTGAGCCTGGCACAGAAGGCTTGCTGATATGGAAGATCATCTGCAGCATTGAAAGGTTTAGGAGTACATCCTGGAGTTATAGATCCTGATTACATGGATGTGGTAAAGATCATGGTAGAATCTCCTAGAGGGATTACAGCCATTTCTCCTGGAGACAGGATAGCACAGCTACTGCTTTTGCCAAGTTTGCATGACAAGTTTCCAGCACAAGCCAGAGAGAGAGGAGAGGGAGGCTTTGGTTCCACTGGATCAAACTTAAATTTCCTAGCTTTAGATCTTGGTCAAGTCCGACCCTTGAGTTAATAGTGAATGGTAAGAAAATTTTAGGCTTACTAGATTCTGGAGCTGATAAGAGCATTATAGCCACTAAAGATTGGCCCTCTGGCTGGCCTATACAAGTCTCTTCTCAAACTTTACAAGGTTTGGGCTATGCCAAGGCTCCTGATATGAGTGCTAGACAATTGCCTTGGAAAGATCAGGAAGGGCATTCAGGGACCATGCAACCTTATGTGTTAGACTTACCAATTTCACTATGGGGAAGAGATTTGTTAAAGGATATGGGTTTTAAACTCACAAATGAATACTCAGAAACATCTCAAGATATCATGAAACGAATGGGATACCTTCCCAGGTCGAGGCCTCGAAAACATCTGCAGGTCGTACTAGTCCTATTATTCCACAACTGAGACCTAACTAAGATTCTAGGTCTGTGTTTTTCCTAGGGGCCATTGAGGGAGGTATTCCTATTACCTGGAAAACAGAGGAGCAGGTATGGGTTCCTCAGTGGCCACTTTCCTCTGAAAAACTGGAGGCTGCTAGGACTCTAGTGCAGGAGCAGCTGGATCTGGGGCATATAAAAGCCTCTGTATCTCCATGGAATACTCCTATTTTTGTCATTAAGAAAAAATCTGGTAAATGGAGGCGGCTTCATGATCTTAGAGCTATTAATCAGCAGATGCAAATTATGGGCCTTGTGCAACATGGTCTTCCACTTTTAACTTCTTTACCTGCATCATGGCCTATCATCTCTACAGATATTAAAGATTGTTTCTTTTCCATACCTTTGTGTGCCAAGGATTCAGGGCATTTTGCCTTTACGCTGCCCTCTTTTAATCATGAACAACGCGATCTAAAGTATGAATGGATAGTGTTGCCACAGAGGATAGCCAATAATCCTACTAAGTGTCAGTTGTTTGTAGCAGAAGCCATAGTTCCTTTAAGAGTGCACTTTCCAAAGATTAGATGTGTTCATTATATGGATGATATTTTATTGGCTGCCGAAGATGATAAAACTCTCAATAAGGCATATACAAAATTGGTAAAATTGCTTGAGGTGCATAATTTAGTCATAGCCTCAGATAAAGTACAATAGGACACTGTTACTAACTATCTAGGGGCTAAGATTCTCCCTCATACAATTATTCCACAAAAAAATAGAGATTAGAAAAGATAATTTAAAAACTCTTAATGATTATCAGAAGTTGTTGGGAGATATAAATTGGATAAGGTGTTATTTAAAATTACCTAATTATGAGTTGAAACCATTGTTTAATATTCTCAATGGTGATTCAGCGTTAGATTCACCTAGGCAGTTAACTGCTAAAGCCAGAGAAGCTTTAAAGAAAGTGGAGACAGAATTACAAAGCGCCAGCCTTAAACGGCTAATAGAAAACATGGATATTCTTTTGTGTGTGCTCCCAACATTCTCCCAGCCTACAGCTTTGCTGTGGCAAGATGGTCCGTTACTATGGATTTATTCTAAATCCTCCCCAGGAAAAACTATTGAATACTATCCTGCAGCGGTTGCTGACTTGGCTCAAAATGGGATACAGGAATGCATTCAATATTTTGGGGGACTCCAAATAAGGTCATAATCCCTTATACTGCTCAACAAGTTAAGATACTTTGTGGAACTGTGGATGACTGGGCCATTCTGCGATGTGGATTTTCAGGAAATATAGATAATCATTATCCAAAACACCCTCTAATGTCATTTTTTTAAAGAACATCCAGTCATTTTTCCTAAAAAGACTGCAGCAGCTCCTATTGCTGGAGCCACAAATATTTTCACTGACGGATCCAAGATGGGCTGTGGAGCCTATATGATAGGGCATCAGGATCCAGTGCAATTTCAATATCAGCCTGGCTCTCCCCAGATTATTGAATGTAAAATTGTTCTTGAAGTGTTTAGAAATTGCCCGTTCTCCTTTAATTTAATTTATGGTTCAGCATATGTTGTGAATGCTGTTAAGGCCCTGGAGGTTGCAGGACCTATCAAACCTAATAGTACAGTTTGCAAACTCTTACAGGAGTTGCAAAAGTTGATCTGGCATCGCGATCAGAAATTTTTTATACAACATATTAGGGCTCATACCAACTTGCCCGGACCTCCATCAAAAGGCAATGAGATCCTAGATCACTCTACTAGAGGGGAATATGTATTTTTCGCTTCCCCTGCGGAGCGAGCACAGCAATTTCACAAACAATTTCATGTATCTACAAAAACTTTACAGCAAAGTTTTGTCTCGAGCAGAGGCTAGACAGATAGTATTGAATTGTCAACAGTGTATAACCTTTTTGCACCTCCCTAGCCTGGGGGTCAATCCCATAGGGTTATTGCCCTTGAAGATCTGGCAAATGGATGTAACTCATTTTTCAGGATTTGGAACTCTTAAATATATCCATGTGTCTGTGGATACCTGTTCAGGCATCATCCATGCCACCCCTATGAGTGGGGAAAAGGCTTGCAATGTCATTGGACATTGCCTTGAGGCATGGGCTGCCTGGGGAAAACCTCAGCAATTAAAGACTGACAATGGTCCTGCTTACACAGCTCAATCTTTTACCTCCTTCTGTAAACAGATGGAAGTCCAATTAAACCATGGCCTGCCTTATAATCCCCAAGGACAAGGAATAGTTGAAAGAGCTCATCACACATTGAAAGAATGTTTATTAAAACAAAAACGGGGAATAGGCCATGGTAGAACACCAAAGGAACAACTATCCTTGGCTCTCTTTACTCTGAATTTTATAAATTTGGAGTCTCAAGGCCTTTCTGCTGCCGATAGGCACCAGACTCAGGCACCTTCTCAGAAGGGCTACAAAAGATGGAGAGATATCCTTATGGGTCTATGGCATGGACCGGACCCGGTGTTAGCATGGGCGAGAGGTTCTGTTTGTGTTTTTCCTCAGGATCAGCAAGACCCGGTGTGGAATCCAGAGAGACTAACGAGGCAGTGCAACAAACAAGATGAAGCCTCCGATATTGATTTTGCTGCTGACCTTGACAACACCGTGGCTGATCCAGGCCAGAGAACAAATCCTGTGGGCCAAAGTGAAAGCGTGGCCAATTCCCTTGCCTGTTCATAGCACATCTAAAGTTTTGCCTGTTTTCTTTTCTACTAGTTGTGAATTGGGCTTGCCTTGTGTCCATTTAGACCCTGACACTGCCCAGTATTCAGCCACTAATATTTCTCTCCATGGAGCATTATGCTTCTCCCTTCTTAATAATTCTAACCCATGCATTTGGTTGAAGAATGGTTCTGTTGGCAATTGACTTGATCCCCTTACTCATAACCAGATCTCAAGCGCTATGCTCACTGAAGTCCTGATTCAGATTAATACAGGCGCTAGTTCTGGCTCTGGCACTGATACAAATGGGACTAAGGATGTAAATATCACTAAATTTCTGATGCTGATGGAGGGGCTCCGACCCTCAGATTCACGCTTTAATCAAGAGAACTCTACCGCTCGAAAGGTCTTGCCTTATTGTGCACCCAATCGAGGCTATCCTCCTCATTGGACACCCTGTCAGAGTCCGGACCACAAACTTAAACAGATAGCTCCAGGTTTTGAATTTACTCTCCCTCTTGGCAAGTACCAGTAGAACCTAACTCAGGGAGGTTCCCAAAGAACAGGCAGTAAAAATACCTGGCCATGGTTTCAATGGGTACTCTCCAACGAGCATGGAGCATTTACTTCTCTTGAACCTTTTGCAGTTCTCCAGAATCTCTGCATGAGACTTCTTAATATTTCTGGTACAAGGGATGAGAAGGGACCTTCTCTTAAGAATCTATCTATACATAAAACTTTGAATAATCTCACTGTTCCAGCTAGCCCAGTATGTTTAAAAGCTCCCTTTTTCTTTCTGCTCTCTAATGCTACTAATGCTATCAAAGAAGTGATCTCGTGCAATTCGACTGACATCAACTGCATTGCTAGTCAATGTTGGAATGGTTCTGCTAATACAGCAGTAGTGATGAGGATTCCTATGTATGTTCCTGTTCCAGTTAAAGTGGATACAAGAACATTTCCCATTACGGAAATCATAGGAACCAAACGGCATTTTGGCATAACTGCAGCATTGGTTACTTCCATAACCCTTTCTGCAGCAGCGGCTATGACTGCTGCCATTGCCATGGCTGCTCAGGTCCAAACAGCTGAGACAGTCAATGATACTGTGGAAAAAACAGCTACAACATTAACTACTTTAAGATCTATTGATGGCCACTCAAAAGCTGGCATTCTAACTGTGAACCAACGAGTGGACCTGTTGCAGGAACAGGTGGATGACTTAGTAACCTTAACTTCCATAGGATGCATTCATTCCTTTTCTTCTTTGTGTATCACCTCCAGGATAGCCAACAATTTCACAGAGAACAGCAACCTGAGTTGGCAGGTGAGTGCCTACCTTCAGGGAAATTGGAGTCAACAGTTCGAGAACCTGACAGACACCCTAACACAACAGATTGTTGCCGTGAATGCTACATGCCTGAGCCTGCCCACTGTTAATACCCTCTTAACTCGCTTAACCCTTAAGCAAGCCTTTAGCTTAGATAAGGAATGGGCTGGAGTAGGGGTTATGCTTTCCATGATGTTAGCCATTTTTGTTTGCCTATGGTGCCTATGCAGGATCAGGAAGTCACAAAAATCCCAAGCTGCCATATTAGTACAGGCCTTTGCTGCTGTGGAAGCAGGACAGTCCCCTCAAGCATGGTTATCCATGCTGACAGACAAATAGATGTCTTTCTCGCCCTTATTGAGTGAGTGATGCGTATCTGAATCAGTCATGCTCAATGACCGGCACCTACCCTCTTGCAATCTTCCCAGCATATTATGCTAGAGGCATTTTCACTCTTCTTCCAGGACCTGCTCTTGTTTCTCCTTAGCCCTCTTATGTTTTTCTCTAGAAACACCTTTCCATACCAAGCTAAGAATGGATTTGCTTTGTCTACTTAAGAATTAAACATTGGAATAGAAAGGTGTCCTGCGATCTCCACAGTGACTTATTTCAGGCACTTTGAAAAGAAGTCACCAGGTTTGACAGTCACTAGGCCTGATGAGCCACCAGGCTAGGGAAGAACAATAGGGTTTGTTCATGGGGATCACACTAGCACTTGGTTAGACAGCTGATTCCCTGTAACCCTACTGCCAAACAGGGTTTCTCTGTAACCCTTGCTATCCTGGAGCTTACCCTGAAGACTAGGCTGGCTTTGAACACAGAGATCTGCCTCCTCTCTCCAGAGTGCTGGGATTAAAGGTGTGCACCACAACCACCACTACCGAGCATGTTGCTTTTAATTTGTATGTGTGTCTGTGTGTGGGTATGTGCACGGGAATGCCAAAGACATTGAGCTCCAGGATTCCTTCTGGAGCTGGATTCATGGCAGTTGGTCTGGGACTGAAACAGGAGTCCTGCAAGATCAGAGCACTTTCACCACGGAGCCATCCCTCCAGTGCCTTCTGTGGGTTTTCAATCCCTTGACTTGGGTTCCAGGCAAAGCACATGGGAAGCTCACTGAATATTATATGTAGAATCCCTTGTAAGGAGTTGCCTTTACTTCTTGAAAAAGAAATGGTTTGTGTTCTTTATGGAAAACAGTGCAACCTGCAAAGCTTGGCTTTGTAAAGGATTCATGGATCTCACTGCTGTGAATGATACCAGGGGCAGGAGCACAAATCAACTACATTCTCAGTTCCTGTTGGAGAACTGTTGTCTTTCTAAAGATTTGTCAGTTTTCATCTTTATGGTTGTAAGAATCTTGCTTAGATGTTTCTAAGTGCACTGCCTGCTTATCTGATGGAAGCAGCCAGAAGAGGGAGCTGGGAGCAAGCCTCAAAACCAAAACAAAACCAGCTAAGACTATAAGAAGAATGATGTTTGGATGGCCTGGGGTATAAGTCACTAGTAGTACCTTTGGGTAGCATGCACAAAGCACTGGTCCATATATCAAGTTTGCCTGGGAATTTCAGTGCCACAGTGGACTATATCCTTGGCTGTGTATGTGTGTATGAATATGTTACTTATGACAATCCCATTTTCAACAGATTGACAAAAATTAAGCATCTATGTAAGTTACACTGGGATCAAGAGATCAAGATGTTGGGCTGGCTCAATGGATCCAGTTTAATTTCTGAGCAGCCACATGGTAGCCCTCAGATCCTGCAATTCCACTTCCAGGTGTTCTGACACCCCTTTGGCCGGGACAGGTGCCTGCCCACATGATGGGCACACATACATCCAGGCACACACACAGAGATCCAGCACAGAAACATGAAGTAAGCAATTTATTTTGAAAGCCTTAATTCATATGGAAGCATAAACATAGTATGCAGATTGCTAATTCTGACATACAGTTGTAGCTGCAGAGTCATAACTATGTCAAATGGAACCTCCACTTGTGGCTTCCATTTAAATGAAAACATTCATAAACAAAATCTGGGAATGTGGGCGTCGTTCTTTCCAAACTGCTTCCTGCTGATCGGGGGTGCTGAAATACCATGGGGATCCTAAGAAAACCCAGAAATCTTGACTATACTGGTCTTACTGCATTGTCCCAGGTGTCTTCAACATTCAATACCTGGCCATTGCTTCAGGGGTTCTTCAAACTCTGTTAGTCTGGAAGGAATCCGCAGCTTTTCATTTTCTGTGGAAACAAAAGCAGAAATTCTTTTCCCAAGTAACCTGTCCTTATACATAAATTTGAAGCCAAAGTAGGTATGAAATGCCAGAACTGAATGAATCCAGCAGCATTTACAATAAAGGTTACTTTAGCAGTTCTTCATTCCTTGGCAATTGAGCAATTCAAAGACAGCACAATATCATTCAGTATGTGGACTCTGTATTTTCCTTTTTTATTATTCTATTCATTTTCTACATCTCAGTTTCTATTTTTTACTTTTCATCTTTTTGACAGAGCTTTTCTATTCCAATGCAACTCTCTCAGGGTTTCCTGCCTTTTCCAGGACTTTACCAATCCACACAAAAAATTCTTAATTGCTGGCCAGCCTGTCAAGGGCCATCTCTCAGGGTCCCCTTTCTTTACTGACCACATGAACCTCCCCCACCATGACTTAGTCCCAGTATCAGGTGAAAGCCTGGAGATTTAGTTAAAAGCAGAGGCATCTGGCAGCTTGTGTCATGTGCATCTGTCCAACCTTGTTCCAGAGGGAGAGCAGTCCTATACATACTCAGTGCAGGGGAGAAACCCCAGTTGTAATAGATGCCAGTGGGCAAGCCCTGGACTGTAAGCCACAACTAGAAAACTGGATGCATCTGTGGTTATTGGGAGACAAGGAACTCAGAGACCCCCATGCAAGTTGTTGGGCCCAACAACATTAATCACAATAATTGCTGCTGAGAACCTTTCCTGAAACTGCTAAAGCTGAGCATTCCCGAAGCACACACGTCATGACTCAACCACCCTATATGTATGCATTTGCATTTACCAAGTAAGAGCATTTACAATATTCAATACAAAAATAACCAGTATCTCTACACTCAGTACTAAAAGATGAAGTAGAATATTCAATGTCTGAATTTCACATCAGTTAAGTCAGTGAAGAACACTTGCCCTTAACCAAATGAACAGAAGGCCAAAGCATCCTTGTCTGTGACAGTAAGTCACATAAGACTTAAGATTCTCAGGGATCATAGGAAACCCAGCTCATGGTCCATAGTAAATTGGAAAGGAAAGCAATACCTCTGCTGAGATCCCAGAGTTGAGAAGGTGGATGAATGGAAGGACATGAAGTTGTCCCGGAGCCCCTGTCAAATCCGAAGGAGGAGCCACCCAACAGAGACCAGGGTAGCCCAGCGCTTCGGAACCTGTCAGAGACTGAAGAGCCATCCACTAGAAAGTCTTTAGTTTCCCAAGAAGTTTGTAATAAAAAGGAAAAGCCAAGGCAGATGAATGGGATGACTGGGACAAAGATGTGGGTGGTATTGTCTGGAGACTGCCCCAGCAGTTGCTGGGCTAGCCTGGAGCTTCAGAACCTGCCAGGGACTGAGCCATGGTCTGTCAGGCAGGGCCCTCATGGTGACAGAACCAGACCCTAAAAGGCATCCTCTGCCCTCCACATTCTTAGGGTAGCCCCTCCCTCGGTCATCAAGTAAATAAATAATTGGCTTTTGAGACAGGACTCTCAAGTTTTAAACGTTGTGTGTGGAATCCCTCCCAATCCGATGTAAGGACTCCCCGGGAAGATGCAAAATTGGATTTACCATTTAGCCACATTCTAGAAAAGACGAAGCTGCAAGCACAGATCCTCAGAGTCTCTGCAGGTCCAGTGGGGACCGCCCTCTCACTTGCCGATCAGGGGCCTCTGGTGTGGACCATAATGAAAATAGGCAACTAGCGGTGGCTGCTCTAGAGCATCTCCCAAGCCAGGCTCGGTTAGAGGGCACGAATGCAGGAGGAGTTTCCTTTCGAGGTCTCAGTTTATCATCCACCAGAGCTCTCACACAGGAGAGAAACCCTTTCAGTGTCCCTTCCTGCAGTCCTCCGTCCTTTGGGTCCACCAGCACACCCACACGGCTCATCCCCTCTCCAGAGCTATGTCTACCACCTAACAAGAACATAGGTTTATAGTATGTTTAAAGAGCCTCTTTCTTCTTCCATTACTCAGTTTATCCATTTCATTAAGTATTTAACTTGGTAATACTTCTTAATCAAAAGCTGCTACACTAGCTGCCAAGGCTGAAGAATACTAAAAGCTTGCCTGGATTCATAGCAAAATGGCTACGAAGTAGTTGTCTCATTTCAACAGGAAATGGAGACATTTTTGTGCTTGCTTTACAGAGAGACGATAACAAACCAGTAAATGGCCCCAAAGCAGAGTCCACGGCATACATCCAATGTGGTTATGGGGAAGAAGGGCAGAGATTGGATTGGATCACACATCCCCATGAAAATGTAGGGAAGAATACAAAAAGCAAGACAGGAATGGAGGTGGGGCAGTGATGCCAACTAAGAGAGCCCAGTTATCAAGTAAAATCAAGGGAGACCTTGATCAAATTTAACCCAGGTTGAACATTCCCACCCCTCTGAGGAGGACAACGAGGAAACCAATCCTTCCCCGATGTTTGCACAGACCTTAACAAACGTCATGAAAAATGTTCACTGTTTACCTGTACACACAAACTTTCTGATCGACATAAAGTTGGTGCGTCTGGCCTGCGGCACCCTCAGTTCATCTGGCTCAGTCCGAGTCCTGTGGGATTCCCAGATCCCAGGATGGAGACCCCAGTCCCCTGTGGGCACCTGAGATTGCTGTGGTGCTTAGGAGACTCTGCAGAGAGTGGCGTATCAGAACATGCCATCGGGCATGCGTGGATAGAGCTAGAGCCTGAGTTTGTAGCTCAGTTCTGCAGGACTGGAGACACACCTTCTGAGTGGTGTGAACCCTACATTCCTGCGCTGCTGTCGCAGATGCCTAGCAGGAATGCTCGAGAAAGCAAGAGAAGGAGCCGAGCCCAATGCGATTTCCTACAGATGTAGAATACAAGTGTGTTCATCAACTCCTGAGGATTGCAGACAAAATTGCGGCAAAACTTCTGTATTTATTTCCAAGCTCCTCAGTTTAGTAACCTGAGTTCTTCAAAAGCTTCTTCAAGAAGGGACTCCTAGAAAGGAAGTTCTCCCACGTGGTGAAAATGTCTGTTTTAGGAGTTGGGAGATGGCTTCAGTTTGAAACACATTCGTTTCTCTGCGGGGATGAGGCAAAAGGTGAAAGAACTGGTCTGGACAACTGTCAGTCAAATGAAGGAAAACAATCAAAGGCCTCACAGATGAGTTTGAAGAACTGGAATTCTTAAGTACAATCCCCATAGGCCTCACCTCCATTGCGAACTTACCCAAGTTAAACATACACAAGCAGCTCGACCTAAGCCATAACAGAATCTCAGGGAACCTTGAAGTATGGCAGAAAAAAAGTCCCAACCTTAAGCATCTAAATTTAAGTGGCCACAAAATAAAAGACCTCAGCACAATAGAGCCACTGAAGTTAGAGAATCTCAAGTGCCTAGACGTGTTTAACTGATGTGACCCACCGGAATGACTACCGAGAAAATGTGTTCAAGCTCCTGCCCCAGGTCACAATCCTAGATGGCCACGACAGGGACAACAAGGAGGCCCCCGACTCCGATGTGAAGGCTATGTGGAGGATGATGATCAGGAAATGAGGATGAGGAAGAATGCGAGGAATAGGCCCAGCTAGTGGAAGATGAAGAGGATGCAAACAGTATACACAGAAACACAGTCAGCAGATAGACTTGGCACAACAGAAACCACCTTCAGGGATACTAACCAAACCTAGTAGGCCGCCAGCAAAGCCAAAGAACAAGACACGGAAAAGAAGCAAAAAACGACCCCTAAAACAGACAAGCTGCAAAAGGAACCTCTAGTCTTAGCTCTCAGGAAAATGGTAATCAAGAGCAGCTTGCAACTAAGTACAGTAAAATGCATGACATTTGGATGTCATCCAAATTTCAAAGATTTGGCTAGTGTGGTCCACATGATGATCCTGTTTTGCTGGGAAATATTCCTGCCTTTGAGGAGATATTAACACGGGTGGCTCATAGTAGAGACGTATTAGGCTTGAAACACAATACCCTATTTCCTCCTGTCAGATACAATTCAGAAGGTACTCTGAATCAGCCAAGGAGGAAGTGAAAGTTGAGCCACAGGAGTCTCTACCATCATGCCAGTTCAAGACAGAATCCAGCAGGCAGGCATTTGCAGACCTGGCAGATCGAGCTCAGGGAGAGCCCAGGGTGAACATCAGTGAGAAAGCTCAGCCTCTGCCACAGCCTTCCCCTCCATCTAACCAGTGTGCTCACATACCTGGTACTGATAAAAACAGTTTCACCTAGGTGCTCAAGAGAGCCTGATGCGTCAGATACCGCCAACGTTGCCTTGTACCTCTCCTGACACACCCTTTCCGGAACTCTTGTCCATCCTCAGGAAAGAGAATGTGATGAATTTCAATGGGATGACAATTGGATTTGCAAAGTGGGGACTACAAACACCAAGCAATGGATCAATCGAGGACTGTATCAAACACAGTGCACACGCATAAACGCTGCTATATTAAAACCTAACTGTTGATCTACATCTTTGAATTGCCCTTCCTGACGAGCATCTCACAAGAAATGAGAAGTTTTGGGGCTCTATTCTGCTCTCCTGCGATTTCACATTGTTCTGCACTTTCTGGTTTTCTCTGATGTGAAGAAACCTGCAAATTTCTTATCTCCTGTGAGAGCGATTCCACTAAATCTTTCAAGCCTCTTGGCTTCTGCTGAATTTTGCCTCTCTGGGTTACCAGTTAAAATTGAGGGAGGTGGCTGGGCACTGGTGCGGCAACCTTTAATCCCAGTACTTGGGAGGAAGAGGCAGGTGGATATCCGAGTTCGAAACCCTCCTGGTTTACAAGATCTAGTTCCAGGACAGCCTCAAAGCCAGAGAAATCCAGTCTTGAAAATGCTTAGAAAAAAAAAAAAAAAAAAAAGAGGGAGGTGAAGATACTGAGTAACGCTTCACACTCATCCCAATCTCTGTGCCCTCTATATTCTTTTTCATCCAGGTGCTCCTAAGCAATAGCAGAGGTCTCTGGTCTATATTAAAGTGCTAACCAGTTCAGGGCCAGATATTTCCTGCTGTGCTGTGTCTACGGGAAGTCTCAGCTTAAGTTTCCCCAGTCACGGAGCAGCTCAGATACACATACATACATTGGTGTCTTCTGTGAGGGAAGCAGCCTTTCAAAACTTTTAAACTCTAAAATCTCCTAACTTGCTTCTGCTTTACTTCCCCTCTCATGGCTATTAAAATGTACCTAAGCAAAATATACAATTACCTGTCTAGTAATTTTCTGTCTCATATCTCTAACTTATAGTTACACATTTTTATTCTTTTCAGTGCCACTCACTTGTCTATCATGGGGCTAATATTCTTGGTCATCACCCTTTATAACCAACCAAGTGCATTTCAATGAAAACACATTTATACACAATATTTGGGAAAGGGGGCGTCGTTCTCTCCAAACTTCTTCCTGCTGTTAGGGGACGCTGAAATACCATGGGGATCCTAAGAAAACCCAGAAATCCTGGCTAGGTTGGTCTGTGAGGCTGCCTTGTCCCAGCTGTCTTAGATGCTGGATCACCTGGGAACTGCTTTGAGGGGTCTTGCTTCATGAAATCACTAGTGTGGAAAGAACCCACAGCTTTTCACTTTCTGTGGAAACAAAAGCAGAAAGTCTTTTCCCAAGGAAACGATCCTGCTACTTAAATTATGAAGTCAGAGTAGTTTTGAAATGTATGAGTTAACTCAGCAGCCTTTAAAATCAAGCATAATTTTTTGGCAAATAATTCAAAGAGAGCACAATAGCATACAGTATGTGGACTCTGTATTTTCCTTTTTTATTATCCTATTTGATTTTTACTTCTCATTTTCTATTCTAGTTTTTTTTTAAAATTTTCATTTTCTTTTTGAGACAGTACTTCTCTATTTCCAATCCAAGTCTCAGGAGTTGAGGCCTCCTTACTCTACCTTTACGAATCGACCCTCATAAACCTTGCTTGCTGGCTCGCCTTCCGAGGGCTCTCTCTCAGGTTCCCCTTTCTTTTCTGGTATCAATGGAAACTCCTCAATCAGAACTAAGTTCTAGTATGAGGCGAAAGCCTGAATATTTAGTTCAAAGCAGAGATGTCTGGCCTGGTGTGCTATGTGCATCTGTCCCACCTCGTTCCAGAGGGAGAGCAGCCTTCTGTACACTGACAGCACAATGGAGTAATCCCAGGGCTAAGAAGTATGGGAGAAACCTCAGGTGTAATTGATGCCAGAGGGCAAGGCCTGGGCATCACACATCCCCTTGAAAAGGTAGGGAAGAATACTAAAAGCATGACGGGAATGGAGGCAGGGCAGTGGATGCCAGCCAAGAAAGTCCACTTCTGGGTCAAGTCAAGGGAGACCTCAATTCAAATGTAATGAGCTTGAACTGCTGATCGGGTGTAAAATCCACCATCTCAGGATGGTAGATCAAGAAGCACCACTTTACAGTCAAATTGAAGATGGCTCAGCACAATTAACCCAGCTTGCATCTGCAATTAATTTCAATCTCACACCTCCCGAGAGTGAAAATACTGAAAGTCTACCCGGTGCCCTGCTGGAAAGACTTTACAGCAGAAACATAGTCAGGAGAAAGGCATGGCACAACAGAACACATCTTCAGGTATACCAAACAAAACTAGTATACCATACCACCAGCAGAGCCAAAGAAGAAAACACAGATAAAAGCAGAATTGACCCCCAAAGAGACAAGCCAAAAAAGGAGCCTCTAGTCCGTAGCTCACAGGAAAACAATTAGGAAGAGCAGCTTGCAACGAAGTACAGTAAAATGCATGACATTTGGATGTCATTCAAATTTCATGATTTGGCCAGTCTGGTCCACATGATATTCCTATTTTGCTGGGAAATATTCCTACCTTAGAGGAGATATTAACACCTGTGCCTCATAGTAGTGATATATTATGCTTGAAACACAACACCCTATTTCCTCCTGTCAGTCAGATACAATTCATAAGGTACTCTGAATCAGCCAAGGAGGAAGTGAAAGTGGAGCCACCAGAGTCTCTATCATCATGCCAGTTCAAGACAGAATCCTGCAGGCATGCATTTGCAGACCTGGCAGATCGATCTCAAGTAGAGCCCAGGGTGAACATCAGTGAGAAAGCTCAGCCTCTGCCACAGCCTTCCCCTCCATCTAACCAGTGTGCTTACATGCCTGGTGCTGATAAAAGACAGTTTCCCCTAGGTGCTCAAAAGAACCCTATGCATCAGATACCAGCAACATTGCCTGGTACCTCTCTTGACACACCCTTTCCAGAGCTAGCATCCATCCTCAGGAAAGAGAATGTCACAAATTCCAATGGGATTTCAGTTGGGATTGCATAGTGGGAACTACAAACACCAAGCAATGGACCATTGGGGGCTGGCATCACATATAGTGCACAGGCAGATTTGAATGAGACCATCAGGAACCGCCCTAGGGAACCTGCAACATTGCTGCTACCTGGAGTGAATGACTCTGGAGAAGGACTCTGACTTGGAAGTGCTCCCCTCTCCCACCAACCCTTGGACTGTAAAGGTGAGTGGTCATTTGTGTGGCATCCACAACATGACTAAGTCTGAGTAGAAGGTGAAACCTCCAGGATTCTGTCTTGAACTGGCATGATGATAGAGACTCTGGTGGCTCCACTTTCACTTCCTCCTTGGCTGATTCAGAGTACCTTATGAATTGTATCTGACTGACAGGAGGAGATTTAGTTAAAAACAGAGACATCTGGCTGGGCTGCTTGAAGTGCTTGCCCTTCTCTGACATTGTTCCGGGGTAGAGCATCCTTATGTGCACTTACAGCACAGTGGAGAAACCACCAGGTGTAATTGATGCCAGTGCGCAATCCCGGGGCTGTAAGCCAAGACTAGAGATCATGATGAACCTGTGGTTATCGGCTCACAAGCAACTCAGAGACCCAATGGGGGCTGGGGTCCAACATCTCCCCCTTTGTATATATAAATTAGGGCCTTTCTTAGGTGACTAGGACTTTGACACCAACCTTACCCATTAATGGAGTCATCACCAAAGTTAAAAAGTGTGCCCTGTCTTAGGTTGGCTGGCATCCTGTTGGTCTCAGCCATCATTCTTGGCCTAATTTTTCTGTAGGCTCAACCATAGTTGCCATTCTCTGTGGCCATCAAGTGGCAGATTGAACCTAGGCTTGTCTAGTGCTAAGTTGCCTTAGCAAATGAAGCACATGATAACAAGTCTTATGGCTACAAGTCCCAGAGATAAGGCCCCAGCCCAATCATAGATTAGAAGGTCTACCATCTGTAATCCTCGATGCAAAATTAACTGAGTTTGAACATTCCCAGCCCTCCGAAGAGGACAGGCAGGAAACCAATCCTTCCCCAATGTTTGCACAGACCATAAGAAAGGTCATGAAAATGTGCAATGTTTATCTGTAGACACAAACCTTATGATCAGCAAATTAGATCTCCAAGAAATCAGCACGGTATTGGGAAATTAATTCCTCTAAATTGACATCATGACAGTTTGAGGGGTCAGTCAGTATGAACTCCATCACTGCTGATGGGAGTTGTGATCAAGCAGTGGTTGATGGATATGATTTGGAGTGAGGGAAGCCAGGAACCTAACCACCAGGCCCGAGGCCAACAGATGTTGCAGCGAGTTCGAAGCCAGCCTCTGACAAGAGAGGATTTGGATGCCTCTTTCAGAGTGAGGTCATATATCTGGGGCCTATCTCGACCTACCAGGATGAGCAGGACCACTTAAGACTGCTCTCCCATGGGAGAATTTTCACCAATGTTTGATGAAAGCACGGAGGATACTAAAGGGACTCCAGTTGGTGCACTAGCTATCCATATGTCTGAGGGAAGTCTTCTTTCTAAGCGTAAGACAGTGATGTGATGGCAAACATCTAATAAATAAGTTACCTCCCATGGAAAAAAAAAAAAAGACAGGAGATTGACACTCGAACAAGTGGTAGCCATCGAAGCCCATACTCAGCTCTCAGAAGCTCCATCTGAGAATTCCTCACCATCCAAGTCAGACAGATCAGACGACAGCTCGTCTGCTTCATCGTTGTAAGGCCCTCCTTAATTATGTGAGAAGAGACCTCCAGGACACAAACTCACAAGGGAATCGATATCTGACACTGATCTTCAATGGCCAGATCACAACGATCAAGTTGTTGGATAGCTCAGCTACCAACCGACTACTTGCAAACTCTTGTGAACTTTCCAATACACTTGAAGGGAGTAGGAAATGCATTGCTGGAGGCAAATTGACCCTTGTTCAAGATGCACGTTATACTCAAATGAAGATGTGGCAGCTCAATTGACACACCTTGCATCCCACATCAATTAGAATCTCACTAGTGCAGAGAGTAGGAATAATGAATGTCCACTGTGGAGCCCTGTTTCAAAGACTATCCAGGAGAAAGGCATCGCACAAGAGATACCACTTTAAGGTATACTAAACCAACCTAGTATACTGCTAGTAGAGCCAAAGAACAAGACCTGGAAATTTCATTCATGACCCTCAAAACAGACATGCCGAAAAAGGAACCTCTAGTCCTTACCTCTCAGGAAAAAGATTAGCAAGAGCAGCTTGCAACTAAGTACAGTAAAATGCATGACATTTGGATATCATCCAACTTTCAAACATTTGGCCACTGTGGTCCACATGATGATCCCGTTTTGCTGGGCAATATTCCAAACTTTGAGCAGATACTAAGTTGGTTTTGCAGATCGCCACTGATGATTCCAAAGCAGTGTGTCGCCTCAATGTTAAGTCTGGTGCCACACTCTGAACCAGCAGGCATCTTTATAATCATGTGAATGTGAAGCCCCTGCTGCCGAAGAGACCCAAGTTTGTGTGGGGGGATGTATTACTCATCCGCCATCTCGGGACGGTGGATCAAGAAGCACCTTACAGTCAAATTGAAGATGGCTCAGCACAATTAACCCGGCTGGCATCTGCAATTAATTTCAATCTCACACCTCCTGAGAGTGAAAATGCTGAAAGTCTACGGGGAGCCTTGCTGGAAAGACTTTTGAGCAGAAACATCGTCTGAGGAAAGGCATGGCAAACAGAACACATCTTCAGGTAAACCAAACAAAACTAATATACCATACCACCAGCAGAGCCAAAGAAGAAAACACGGATAAAAGCAAAATGGATCCCTAAAGAGACAAGCCAATAAAGCAACCTCTAGTCCTTAGCTCACAGGAAAACAATTAGGAAGAGCAGCTTGCAACTAAGGACAGTAAAATACATGACATTTGGATGTCATCCAAATTTCATGATTTGGCCAGTCTGTTGTACATGATGTTCCTATTTTGCTGGGAAATATTCCTACCTTTGAGGAGATATTAACACCGGTGGCTCATAGTAGAGACATATTATGCTTGAAACACAACACCCTATTTCCTCCTGTCAGATACAATTCAGAAGGTCCTCTGAATCAGCCAAGGAGGAAGTGAAAGTTGAGCCACAGGAGTCTCTACCATCATGCCAGTTCAAGACAGAATCCAGCAGGCAGGCATTTGCAGACCTAGCCGATCGAGCTCAGGCAGAGCCCAGGGAGAACATCAGAGAGAAAGCTCACCCTGTGCCACAGCCTTCCCCTCCATCTAACCAGTGTGCTAACATGCCTGGTGCTGATAAAACACAGTTTCACCTAGGTGCTCAAGAGAACCTGGTGCATCAGATACCACCCTCGTTGCCTGGTACCTCTCCTGAGACACCCTTCCCAGAGTTATTGTCTATCCTCAGGAAAGAATGTGATTAATTCCAATGAACTTCCAGTTGGCATTTTGAAGTGGAAACCACAAACACCAAACAATGGACCACTGGGGGATTCCTTCACACACAGCACAGACAGATTTGAATGAGACCATTGAGAACTGCGATTAGGGAACCTGCAAAACTGCTACACCTTTAGCGAATGACCAGAAGGACTCCGACTTGGAAGAGACCCTGTGAATGTAAAGGTGAGTGCTCATTTGTGTGGCATCCACACCACAACTAAATCTGAGTATCAGGCGAAAGCCTGGAGATTTAGTTAAAAGCAGAGACATCTGGTTGCTTGCCCCTGTCGGTCCTTGTTCCAGGGAGAGAGCAGCCTTATATACACTTACAGCACAGTGGAGAAACCCCTGGTGTAATTGATGACAGTGGGCAAGGCCAGGGCTGTAATTCAGGACTAGAAAACAAGATACCCCTGTGGTTATGGGCAGAAAAGCAACTCAGAGACCCCCTTAGGAGCTGTGGGCCAACAATTTATCACAATAGAACTGCTAAAGCTAACCCTACCCGAAGCACACACGTCATGACTCAACCACCCTGTGTGTATGCATGTGTTTTTGACAAGAATATTTATAATATTCAATACTAAAAATAACCAGTATCTCTACACTTGGTACTAAAGGAAGAAGTAGAATATTCAATGTATGAATTACACAGCAGTTAAATCAGTGAAGTAACCCAAGTACTGACACTGGCTCAGGAGACTTGCCATCAACGCCAAGCTTGCCTGGATTCATAGCAAAGCTGCTAGGAAGTAGTTGTCTCATTTCAGCAGGTAATGGAGACATTTTTTTGTGCTTGCTTTACAGAGAGACGATAACAAACCAGTAAACAATCCATACTCTGCATTGGATGTATGCAGAGTCCACGGCATACATCCAATGTGGTCATGGGGAAGAAGGGCAGAGATTGGATTGGATCACACATGCCCTTGAAAATGTAGGGAAGAATACAAAAAGCAAGACGGGAATGGAGGTGGGGCAGTGATGCCAACCAAGAGAGCCCCGTTATCGAGTAAAAGCAAGGGAGACCTTGATGCAAATTTAACCCAGGTTGAACATTCCCAGCCCTCTGAGGACAACCAGGAAACCAATCCTTCCCCGATGTTTGCACAAACAGTAACAAACGTCTTGAAAAATGTGCACTGTTTACCTGTAGACACAAACCTTCTGATCGACATAAAGTTGGTGTGTCTGGTGTGTGTGGCAACCTCGGTGCATCTGGCTCAGTCAGAGTCCTGTGGGAGTCCCAGATCCCAGGATGGGGACCTCAGTCCCCTGGGCGCACCTGAGATTGCTGTGGTGCTTAGGAGACGCTGCAGAGAGTGGCGTGTCAGAACATGCCATCGGGCATAGCGTGGGTAGAGCTAGAGCCTGAGTTTGTAGCTCAGTTCTGCAGGACTGGAGACACACCTTCTTCTGAGTGGTGTGAACCCTACATCACTGCGCTGCTGTCGGAGATGCCTAGCAAGAAGGCTCGAGAAAGCGAGAGAAGGAGCCGAGCCCAATGCGAGTTCCTACAGATGTAGAATACGAGTGCGTTCATCAACTCCTGAGGATTGCAGACAGAGAAAATTTGCGGCAAAATTTCTGTATTTTATTTCCAGGCTCCTCAGTTTAGTAACCCGAGTTCTTCAAAAGCTTCTTCAGAAGGGACTCCGAGAAAGGAAGTTCTCCCGCTTGGTGAAAATGTCTGTTTTAGGAGTTGGGAGATGGCTTGAGTTTGAAACACATTCGTTTCTCTGCGGGGATGAGGCGAAAGGTGAAAGAACTGGTCCTGGACAACTGTCAGTCAATTGAAGGGAAAAAAATCAAACGCCTCACAGATGAGTTTGAAGAACTGGAATTCTTAAGTACAATCCCTGTAGGCCTCACCTCCATTGCGAACTTACCCAAGATGAACATACTCAAGCAGCTCGAACTAAGCCATAACAGAATCTCAGGGGACCTTGAAGTATGGCAGAAAAAAGTCCCAACCTTAAGCATCTAAATTTAAGTGGCCACAAAATAAAAGACCTCAGCACAATAGAGCCACTGAAGAAGTTAGGGATTCTCAAGAGCCTAGACCTGTTTAACTGTGAGGTGACCCACAGGTGAATGACTACCGAGAAAATGCATTTAAGCTCCTGACCCAGGCCACATACCTCGATGGCCACGACAGGGACAACAAGGAGGCCCCCGACTCTGATGTGGAAGGCTACGTGGAGGATGGCGATGCGGAAATCAGGATGAGGAAGAATACGAGGAATAGGCTCAGCTAGTGGAAGATGAAGAGGATGCAAACAGTATACACAGAAGCACAGTCAGCAGAAAGACATGGCACAACAGAAACCACCTTCAGGGATACTAACCAAACCTAGTAGACCGCCAGCAAAGCCAAAGAACAAGATACGGAAAAGAAGCAAAAAACGACCCCTAAAACAGACAAGCCGAAAAAGGAACCTCTAGTCCTTAGCTCAAAGGAAAATGATAATCAAGAGCAGCTTGCAACTAAGTACAGTAAAATGCATGACATTTGGATGTCATCCAAATTTCAAAGATTTGGCCAGTCTGGTCTACATGATGATCCTGTTTTGCTGAGAAATATTCCTACCTTTGAGGAGATATTAACACCGGTGGCTCATATTAGTGACACAGGCTTGAAACACAACACCCTATTTCCTCCTGTCAGATACAATTCAGAAGGTCCTCTGAATCAGCCAAGGAGGATGTGAAAGTTGAGCCACAGGAGTCTCTACCATCATGCCAGTTCAAGACAGAATCCAGCAGGCAGGCATTTGCAGACCTGGCAGATCGAGCTCAGGTAGAGTCCAGGGTGAACATCAGAGAGAAAGCTCACCCTCTGCCACAGCCTTCCCCTCCATCTAACCAATGTGCTCACATGCCTGTTGCTGAAAAAACACAGTTTCACCTAGGTGCTCAAGAGAGCCTGGTGCATCAGATACCGCCAACCTTGCCTGGTACCTCTCCTGACACACCCTTTCCGTAACTCTTGTCCATCCTCAGGAAAGAGAATGAGATAAATTCCAATGGGATTACAATTGGATTTGCAAAGTGGGGACTACAAACACCAAGCAATGGACCACTGGGGGACTGTATCAAACACAGTGCACACGCATATACGCTGCCATCTTAAAACCTAACTGCTGATCTACATCTTTGAATTGCCCTTCCTGACAAGCATCTCACAAGAAATGAGAAGTTTTGGGGCTCTATTCTGCTCAGCTGTGATTTCACATTGTTCTGCACTTTCTGGTTTTTCTCTGATCTGAGGAAACCTGCAAATTTCTTATCTCCAGTGAGAGCGATTCCACTAAGTGTTTCAAGCCTCTAGGTTTCTGCTGAATTTTACCACTGGGTTTTTGCCTCTCTGGGTTACCTGTTAAAATTGAGGGAGGTGGCTGGGCAGTGGTGGGGCACACCTTTAATCCCAGCACTTGGGTGGAAGAGGCAGGTGGATCTCCGAGTTCCAGACCCGCCTGCTCTTCAAGAGCTAGTTCCAGGACATCCTCAAAGCCAGAGAAACCCAGTCTTGAAAACACTTAGAAGAAGAAGAAGAAAAAAAAAGAGGGAGGTGAAGATACTGAGTAACGCTTCACACTCATCCCAATCTCTGTGCCCTCTATATTCTTTTTCATCTACCTGCACCTAAGTAGTAGCAGAGGTCTCTGGTCTCTATTAAAGTGCTAACCAGTTCAGGGCCAGATATTTCCTGCTGTGCTGTGCCTATGAGAAGTCTCACCTTAAATTTCCCCAGCCACGGAGCAGCTCAGATACACATACATACGTTGGTGTCTTCTGTGAGGGAAGCAGCCTTTCAAAACTTTCAAACTCTAAAATCTTCTGTACTTGCTTCTGCTTTGCTTCTGCTTTACTTCCCCTCTCCTGGCTATTAAAATGTACCTAAGCAAATAT
This sequence comes from Cricetulus griseus, assembly GCF_003668045.3. NCBI lineage: Eukaryota > Metazoa > Chordata > Mammalia > Rodentia > Cricetidae > Cricetulus > Cricetulus griseus. The sequence goes on from NW_023276806.1 coordinate 273,985,401, forward strand.
ACAATCATCTGTCTAGCAATTTTCTGTCTCATTTCTCTAACTTATAGTTACACACTTTTATTCTTAAGGGCCACTCACTTCTCTATCATCGGGCTAATATTCCTGGTCATCACCCTTTATAACCAACCAAGTGCATTTCAATGAAAACACATTTATACACGATATTTGGGAAAGGGGCGTCGTTCTCTCCAAACTACTTCCTGCTGTTAGGGGGTGCAGAAATACCACGGGGATCCTAAGAAAACCCAGAAATCCTGTCTAGGTTGGTCTGCGAGGCTGCCTTGTCCCAGCTGTCTTAGATGCCGGATCACCTGGGAACTGCTTCGAGGGGGTCTTGCTTCATGAAATCACTAGTCTGGAAGGAACCCACAGCTTTTCACCTTCTGTGGAAACAAAAGCAGAAAGTCTTTTCCCAAGGAAACGATCCTGCTACTTAAATTATGAAGTTAAAGTAGTTTTGAAATATACGAGTGAACCCAGCAGCATTTAAAAATCAAGCATATTTTAGCACTTGTTCTTTCCTTGGCAAATAATTCAAAGAGAGCACAATAGCATACAGGCGCTCAAAAGAACCTGGTGCAACAGATGCCACCACTGTTGCCTGGTACCACTCCTGACACACCCTTTCCAGAGCTATTGACACATTCTTCTTCCTGAGCATGGACAATTCCAATGGCATTTAGTGGGGATTGCAAAGTGGGAACTTCAAACACCAAGCAATGGTCCACAAGGGGACTGTATCACACCGTGCACAGGCAGATTTGAATGAGACCATCAGAAACTGCCTTAGGGAACCTGCAACATTGCCGCTACCTGGACCGAATGAAGACAAGGACTCTGACTTAGAAGGACCCCTCCACACACACACCGTGACTTTAAAGGTGAGTGCTCATTTCTGTGGCATCCCCACCATGACTAAGTCTGAGTATTGGGCATAAGCCTGGAGATTTACTTAAAAGCAGAGACATCTGACTGCTTGAGCTGCTTGAGTCTATCCGATCTTGTTCCAAGGGGAAAGCAGTCTTATATACACTTACAGCACAGTGGAGAAACCCCAGGTGTAATTGATGCCAGTGGGCAAGGCCATGGCTGTAAGCCAGGACTAGAACACAGGATGCACCTGGTTATGGGCTCGCACAAAACTGAATCCGATTGGGGGCTGGGGCCCAACATCTCCCCCTTTTTAAATACGAATTAGTGTTTATCTTAGGTGACCAGGATGGTGATGCCAACCTTACCGGTCAAAGGAGAAATCTCCCAGGCTGCATGACTGTCCTGTCTTAGGTTGGCTCGGATCCTCTTGGTGTCCCCCATCATTAGCTGCCTAATTGTTGTAGGCTCAACTATAGTTGAGCTGAAGGATTCTAAAGCTGTCTTAGCGTTCTCATAAGCTCCTTCTGTAATAATCAAACATTCAACACATGTATCTGTCATTATCCTGGATGATGCCTGCATTAGCCAGGAGACAAAATTCTGCCAAAACTTCTCCGGTCCTTGCCTACTCTTTATAATGCCTTTAGTCCAATTCCCAGTGGCTGGAAGCTTGTTCCAAGTTCTCTTAGCAGTGTAAATGCTGATAGCTATGAGATGGCAGCTTCGCCAAACTGTTGATCTACATCTTTGTATTGCCCTTCCTGGAGAGGAGCTCATGAGAAACAGGAAGTTTTTAGGCTCTATTCTTCTCAGCTGTGATCTCCCACGCATCTGCAAATTCGGCATTTTCTCTGATCTGAGGAAACCTGCAAATTTCTAATCTCCTGTGAGAGTGATTCCACTAAATGTTTCAAAGCCTCATAGCTATTCCTGAATTTTACAATTGGGTTTTGTCTCTCTGTGTTACCAGTTAAAACAGAGGGAGGGGAAGAGACATTGTAAGTTTTCACACTCATCCCAGTCACTCTGCCCTGTCTATTCTTTTTCATCCAGCTGATCCTCAGTAGGCCCAGAAGTCTTTTGTCTCTATTACATTGATAACCAGTTCAGAGGCAGATATTTCCTGCTGTGCTGTGGGTATGCACAGTCGTACCATTCATTTCCTCAGCTACAGTTCAACCAGGATATATCTGCCTTGCTGGCTTCTGTGAAAGAAGGAACCTTCCAAAGCTTTTAAACTCAAAAGTCTTCTGTACTTGCTTCTTTTACTTCAATTCTCCTGGCTATTAAAATATACCCAATTAAATATACAATCATCTGTCTAGTAACTCTCTGTCTCATATCTCTATGTGCCTTTTTACTCTCAAGTTTCACTCACTTCTCTTTATTAGGTGGCTAATATTCCTGGTTTTTACCATTTATAACCAACCCCATTTAAATGAAAACAAACTTTTATAAACAATATTTGGGAATATGGGTGTCTTTCTCTCCAAACTACTTCCTGCTGTCAGGGGGTGCTGAAATACCATGGAGTTCCTATGAAGACCAAGAAATCCTGGCTGGAATTGTCTGCAAGGCTGCCTTGTCCCTGCTGTCTTAGATGCTGGACCACCCGGGACACCGTTTCAGGGGTTCTTGCTGCATCGAACCACATTAGTCTAGAAGAAACACACAGCTTTTCAATTTATGTGGCAACAAAAGCAGAAATTCATTTCCCTGGTATCATGTCCTTCTACCTACATTTTAGAGCCAAAAGCATTTTTGAAATATATAAGTTGAATAAATCCAAAGGCATTTACAATCATGTGTAGTTTAGCAGTTATTCTTTTGACAATTGAACCATTCAAAGGCAGCCCAATAGCATCAGTATCCAGACTCTGTTTTCCATTTATACGTGGCTCAGTTAGTTATTCTATTTCTTTGACTTCCATTTTTTTCCATCTTAATACCAACCAGTACCTTGTTTCTTTCAAACTTCTCTGTATTTTCCTTTGAGACAGAGCTTCTCTATTTCAATTCACCACTCTCAGGAGTTGAGGCACCCTTTCGGTACCATACCAATGGACCTCATAACTCCGTACTGGCTGGCAGGGCTTCCGAAGGCGTTGTCTCAGGGTCCCCTTTCTTTCTGGATCTCGGTGGAACCTCCACTCGTGGCATCTGTTTGACGACTAAGCCTGAGTATCAAGCAAAACCCTGGAGATTTACTTAACAGCACAGACGTCCGGTCACTTCTGCAGGGCCTTCTCTCTGACCTTATTCCCAGGGAGAGAGCAGCCTTATATACACTTACAGCACTGTGGATAACCCCAGGTGTAACAGTTCGTGGAGAAACCCCAGGTGTAAGAGGTCCAGGAGAAACTCCAGATGTAATTGATGCCAGTAGGCAAGGCCTGGGGTGTAAGACAGAAAAAGAAAACAGGATGCACCTGTGGTTTTTGACTGACAAGCGACTCACAGAGACCCCGGTGGTGGCTGTGGCCCAACACGTTTTTTTGTGTATAGTTTTTATTTTATTTTTAGGGAGGGGGCATCGTTGGCCCTTTCTAGTCTAGGTAAGATGCACTAAGTATTTTCTTGTTTTTCTATTGACGTTTTGCTTTATCTTAAACAATTCCTTTGGATCCAACACCTTAGGCATTGACGGGCACGTGCATTGCGTTGCACATTCCCACATGGAAATATACACACCGAGAAGGATTGGAGTTGTGCTGGATTCATGCCTTTGTTTTTTATTTTGTTTCTTTTTTTGCTAGCAAATATTTCCTGCTTGCTATAATGCTTCCTGCACACCATTACCCGTGGTTCTCCATACAGCCTTGTATGTGCTAGGGAAGTATTGCACGTTTGAGCTGCACCCTCCACCCAGAATAATGACTTTTAAAAAACACCATTGTGTTATGTATTGTTTATGATCTACTAAAGCCACTGGAGATGAAAATGCAAAGCTAGCTATAGCCATAGAGCCACGCATTGGTGATACACACCTTGAATTTCTGGAGCCAGGCGGGGGTGGGGGCAGCACACACCTTTAATCACAGCACTGAGGAGGTGAGACAGGAGTGATAATGGCTAGGTGGAGAAAGGAATATAAGCCGAGAGGAGACAGGAACTCAGGGTATTGGCTTCTGAGGATTCCTAGTGACAGGATTGCCATTTCAGTTTGGTAGAGGTGAGGGCTATTCGCTTGAGTGCTGTCCTTTTCAGATCTCCAGTGCCTTTACTAAGTCAAACAATATGTCACCACAATTCCCCTTTTTGTCTAATGCAAAAAGAAAGACCACAAGTCACATAAGAAAGTCTATGCAATAAGTACAATAAGTACATACAACATGTACAGGTCTCAGTGACATGTGATCCTAAGGGCACAGACTGAACCTGCTATTCCCAAATTTTACATTTAAAGAAAAAACTGGACATGAATGTTCATGTTGATAGGCATATAAGGATAACCTGGACAGACATCCCAGCAAGAGGAATTGGTGGGTCTAATACTCAGAAAGCTGAGTCACTCTTAGGGCACAACCCTTAGAATTTGGCTCAAGTGGACTGTGTTTTTTAATGTTGGTTAATGAAATTCTTCCGTAGACCTGACCGAGTTGGAAACAGATCCACCATCCTCACAAATCCAGCAATTAATATTGTGGACCACCTCACCTGGCCCTAGGAGCCTGTTTTTAGTTTGTTTGTTTGTTTTCTGTTTTCTGTTTTTGAGACAGTGTTTCTGTGTGTAACCTTGGCTGTCCTGGAATTCAGTCTGTGGACCAGGCTGGCTTCAAACTCAGAACTCTGCCCACCTCTCTCTGCCAAGTGCTGCGATTAAGGCTTGTGTCACCACTGCCTGGCTGCCTATGTCTTTTTTAAAAGGACATTAATATATAAGGCAGGATGGGCTTGATCCATAAGACATCTTTCAGTTCTCCTTCCCAGGTTCTAAGGGGCAAGGTGTGAACCTCTAATCTCAGCTACTGACTTGCCTTTTACAGTCACCTCCCATATTTGTAAGACAGGCTGTCAGGCAGAGGAGAGTGGCCTCAAAATCTCTCTGTTGTCCAGGCTTGTCATGCCTCAGCTTCCCAAATGTGTGACCAGCCACAGTGTTTAATTTAATAAAATATCATTGATATTAAAAGTTCCTAGGGATTGCTCAAGTCTGTTGCATTAATATACATGTTATCAATAACTCACTCCCTATTTGCAGATGTTGAAACTGTCTGTCTTTGCATGGAGAGGGCAATCCCAACAAGTAACTCTCTTTCACACTTTCATTATAAACAACATAGCAGTCGAAGTGTGGTGGGCTATCTTTGGCCAGCACCACTGAAGATCCTTAAGCAAATCTTCACAGATTCATTGCTCTCTGTTAAGTATAGCTCTAGAAAACTCCCAAGGTGGAAGAGGAGCCAGGTGTCATCCCAGAGCTTTGCCAGTAGAGTCAGGGGATCAGGAGTTCAAAGTCATCTTCGGCTGCTTAGTTGAGGCTCTGTTGAGAGCCCATCTTAATAATTGCCAGTCATATTAATACAAAGGTAAAAGAGAGACGAACTAATTGCCTTAAATTTTATCTTCTCTCCTTTGGCTCCCAGGAAAAATAGGAGTCAGAAGATGGCAGCAGGGGCAAGTCCAATGACAGTATCAGTTGCCTTATTCTTTAAAGTTGAAACGAACTAAAACAAAGAGGAAAGCAATAAAAAGCACCTGTGCTACTATTGCAAAACTGGGTCTAATAATCTTAGTCCTTCCCCAGATCAAACAGACAAAGGCCCATAATATACACACCTGGGGGCAGGACCAAGTGTTTCTGCTCTCAGGGAGCTCATGGAGACTGGTGATGAAACGTGTTCCTTGCTAAAACCATTCTTCACCATGGACCTGGGTCAATGCAGAGGAAAGGTCTTTGGATGATCATGCGGTGAATGAAGACATTCAGGAGTGTGAGTCTGGTGATTATGAGGTCCTTGGTATGATTTGTTCTTTTGAGTTCTTCCTCCCAGGAGCTCAGAGCCCTGGAAACACAGTCCTCATGCAGGAAGCCTAACTGATGAATCAGGAGAATGCATTTTTCTACTACTGCCTTTGGTTGACTGTCCGTGTTGATGGGCAAGGGCCCGAGGAACCAGAGAGGATGCTTCAGTGGACCCGCCTGCAAGGACAGGCATGCTTCCCTCCCCAACCTCTTAGCCAACCATGATGCCTCAAATTGTTTAAACCACACAGTCCTGCTTAAAGGCAGTTGAGAATGTCTGTAGAGGGGCTAGAGTGATGGCTCCATGGTTAAGACACTAGCTGTTCTTTCAGGAGACCCAGTAATTTGGTTTTTGTTATTTATAATTTTTTTATATTTACTATGTATACAATTAACTCCATAAATGCTTGCACACCAGAAGAGGACACCAAATCTCCTTACAGATGGTTGTGAGTCACCATGTAGTTGCTGGGAATTGAATTTAGGACCTCAGGAAGACCAGTCAGTGCTTTTATTCTCTGAGCCCTCTCTCCAGACTGGAGACCTGGTTTTTAATTCCAACATTTGGAAGCCAGAGTCTGGTTGATCCCTGTGAGTTACAGAACAACCTGCTCTACAAAGGGAGTTCTAGGACATCGAGAAAGAAAGATAGAAAGACAGACAGAAAGAAAGAAACATAGAAAGGAAGAAAGAAAGAAAGAAGGAAAGAAGAGAAGAAAGAAGGAAAGATAGTAGGAAAGATTGAAGGAAAGAAGGTAGGAAGGAAGGAAAGAAAGAAACTAAGGAAGGAAGCAAAGAATATATTATATATTTATTTAACATTTAACTTTTTTCCCCTTTTAACAGGGTTTCTCTGTGTAACACTGCTTGCTCCCCTGAAACTCACTTTGTCAAGCAGGTTGGCCTCAGACAGAGATCTGCTTGCCTTTGCCTACCGAGTGCTGAGAGTAAACAGGTGTTCCACTAGCACCTGGCTGAATTATCTTTCTTTGCTTTTTTGAGACAGGGTTTCTCTGTGTAGCTTTAGCTGTTCATGGCTGTCCTTGAACTGGCTCTGTAGGCCAATCTGGTCTCCAACTCACAGAGCTCTGCCTGACTCTGCCTCCCGAGTGCTGGAACTAAATGCATGCACCACCACCGCCCTTTGATCAGGTGGTAATTTATATATGAGGTCAGTTAATGTTGCCTCTCAATCTTCCTTCAGGGCTCCTACCCAATTTGGATGAGGACATACAGATAGTTCCAAAACTCTCCACGATTACTCTAAGACTTTGATTCTTTCTAAGTGACCTGTAAACGGTCATCAAATAAACAGCAGTGTCATTTACAACATCTAGTAGTTGGGAAGTATCTTAACAGAAGCTGCCTGATTGCATTGCAGCAAGTTCAGACTTGTTGAGTTTTCCAACCAAGGATGGGTATGATGTTTTTTTCTTTTTGTGGAACTTGCAGAATTTGTTGATGTTATGGGCCTATGCCACCATCCTAGATACTCACTTTTGCCTTTTTGTTTGTTTCATTCTTTCTTCCTTCCTTCCTTCCTTCCTTCCTTCCTTCCTTTCTTTCTTTCTTTCTTTCTTTCTTTCTTTCTTTCTTTCTTTCTTTCTTTCTTTCTCTTTTCCTGTTTTCCTTCCTTCCTTCATTTCTTTCTTTTTCTTTTTTTTTCTTTTTGTTTTTGAGTGCTGACTCTCTAGGACCTCAATATGTAGACCAGGCTGGCTTTGAATTCACAGAGATCTTCCTGCCTCTCTCTCTTAACTGGACTGCTGGGGTTAAAGTTGTATGCTACAACTGCCCGGCTTAAGGTCTCAATTGAGTCTTTGGAGTCTCCCCACCTCACTCATGGAACTTATCCTCTTTCTTTTGCATCCCTCTAAACTCCTGGCAGACTCCTCGTATATTAAAAACAGCTGGCAGATTATACGTACATATTTCCTGTCACTTGACCTTATGTGAACAGCTTTGTAAGTTGTTGCCCTCGTATTTTCCCATCCTTCTGGTACTGGGGATGGAGTCCCAGGCTTTGTGCATGCTGCACAACTCTGCACCCCTGAAATATTCTGCCTGTTCTCTTTTCCTCATTTCTGAGTCTTGAATATGTAATAGAAGACTTGAGACAAGTAAGGTTCATGACAAGGCTTATTAAAATCAGATATGGATTGCTGCATGGAGCCCCACACCTACAATCCCAGGACTCTGGAGGCAGAGGCAAGAGGATCAGGCATTCAGGTCCTCCTCATAATCATAGCAGGTTCCAGTCCTGCCTCAATTAAGGAAACCCTATATCAAAAAAAAGAACAAACATACTAGGAAGCCTGGCCGTGGTGGCACACACCATGAATCCCTGTTCTTGGGAGGCAGATGCAGGCAGATCTCTGTGAGTTTGAGGCCAGCCTGGTCTACAGAGTGAGTTCCAGGACAGCCAGACCTGTTACACAGAGAACCATGGTTCAAAAAAAAAAGGTTGGGAGTTGAAAGGCAAAGACCACTAAGACACTGCTGCTCTCTCCAGCTCTGATCCACTTCTGTATTAGAGAAGTAGTCCAATAGCAGCAGCCTGTGTCTGCTGTTAATTACATTCACTAGAATAAAGCCATTTCCACAGTTTGAGCCAAATATGAAGCAAGCTTGATTTTTTTTTTTGATTGAGGTACATCCAAGAGTACTCCAGTGACTACCACCCCTTCACTTCTTTTTTATATTCATTTATCAGATATACAGTGTTCTGCCTGCATGTATCCCGACAGGCCAGAAGAGGGCAACAGATCTCATTATAGTTGGATGTGAGCTATCATGTGGTTGATGGGAATTGAACTCAGGTCCTCTGGAAGATCAGCTAGTGTTCTTAGACACGGAGCCATCTCTCCAGCACCTCTAGGGCCCCTTCTTAGGTTTAAATCACAATAGTTTCACAGAAGGGATCCAAAAAAAATCATGTGGTCCCCATTCAAAAACAAATCAAGTTCGTGGGCTGGGGAAGGTGTGGTTCCAGGAAACAGAGCAACCTAACTGTCACAGTAAATAGAAATCTACTTTTAAAAAAATATAGCATAGTGGCTTCTTCCTTCAAAATGGTGTCTGGCAGGTTCCTCACTGCCTCCCTCCTGAGTAGACCAGAGGCCTCATCTAAACAGCCTTTCAGTAGTAAGTCTCCTCTCCAGGTAGCCAGACAGAAATTCCAGACCAGTGTTGTTTCTGGGGACACTGACCCAACAGTCAAGTTTATTGATGCTAGGGCTGCCACAGTTGGTGTGACTGGATCAGGGGCTGTTATTGGAATGTTACTTTGTAGGCTGATGACAGTCTGTGATGGGAACACTTCTCTCAAGCAGCATCTCTGGTTTAACTTTTCTGAGGCACTGGGGCTCTTCTGTCTGATGGTCACCTTCCTCATCCTTTTGTGACTCCACTCCGTGTAAGGCCACATGAAGTCACCCGACCATAACTTCTATTTTGACTCCCTACCAGTCCTGCTGCTGGAGTGTGCTAACTTTTACCATTGATCAATATTTCTCTTTAAAAAAAAACTTCAATTGTCCATGCCTTTAATCAGTTATTGTAGCTGGAGATACAGCTCAGTTGGTAGAGTGCTTTCCCTGACTTCATGAAGACCTGGACTCCATTTCCAGCACTACAGAAAACAGGATATGGCCACATATCACAGCCCTGTGGAACCAGAGACAGGTCAGTCTCTGTGAATTTGAGGCCACTCTGGTCCACAAGGAGAATTCCAGGCTGGCCAGAACTACAAAGTGAGAGACTCTCCCAAATTATTTTTTTCAGGTTTATTTACTTTATGTGTAGGAGAATTTTTTCCTTTCTTTTTTTTCTTAATTCTTTTTTTTATTATTCTATTAGTTCTAGTTAGGGAACAAGCTTATTTCAAGTCCCTTCTCCCTCTCCCGCCCCTCACCCCCAACCCTCCTCCCTCACCCCCAGTCTACCCCCACCCCATCCACCCACCACTCCCCAGGCAGGGTAGGGCCCTCAACTGGGGCTCTGCAAAGTCCACCAAGTCTTCCTATGCTGGTCCTGTGCCCTTCCCCATGTGTCCAGGGCCAGAGTGTAACCCTTCATATGGGATGGTCTCTCATAGTCCCTTCTTGCACCAGGGAAAAATACTAATCCACCACCAGAGGCTCCCTGGAGTGCAGAGGCCTCCTTATTGACATCCATGTTCAGGGGTCTGGATCAGTCTGGTACGGGCCTCCCAGATAGCATCTGGCGTCGATGTGCTCTCCCTTGTTCAGGTCAACTGTTCCTGTGGGTTTCTCCAACCTGGTACAGACCCCTTCGTTCTTCATTCCTCCCTCTCTTCAACTAAATTCCCGATTTCTGCTCATTGTATATCTGTGGATGTCTGTCTCTGTTTCCATCAGCCACTAGATGAGGGCTCTAGGATGGCATAAAGAGAAGTCATCAATCTCATTTTAGGGGGAGGGTTTTTAGGTTTTCCTCTCCATCGTTGCCTGGATGGTCAGATCGTGTCATCCTTGTAGGTCTCTGGAGATCTCCCTGGTTCCAGATCCCTTCTCGGGCCTATAGTGGCTCCCTCTGATATGGTATCTCTCATCCTGCTCTCTTTCCTCTATTCTTCCCCGACCTCAATGTTTCTCCCCCTCCATTTCCTCTCCTCTTCTCCTCTTCTCTTGCTCTTTTGTAGCAGCTCCTCCCCCCCTACCCTCATGGCCCGAATTAGTTCAGGAGTTCATGCCACTTCCATTCCTGGGGACCATTTATCCCTTAGAGTCCTTCATGCTTCCTAGTTTCTTTGGTGAAGAGCATTATAGACTGGTAATCCTTTGCTCTATGTCTAAAATTCATATATCAGTGAGTACATACCATGTTTGTCTTTTTGTGACTGGGTTACCTCACTCAGGATGGTTTCCTCTAGTTCCATCCATTTGCCTGCGAATTTCAAGATTCCATTGCTTTTTTCTGCTGAGTAGTACTCCATTGTATAGATGGACCACATTTTCTCAATCCATTCTTCAGTTGAGGGGCATCTAGGTTGCTTCCAGGTTCTGGCTATTACAAACAATGCTGCTATGAACATGGTTGAACATATGTCCTTGTTGTATGTACATGCACTATTTGGGTATATACCCAAGAGAGGAATGGCTGGATCTTGAGGTAGACTGATTCCCATTTTTCTGAGCAACCGCCATACTGATTTCCAGAGTGGTCTTACAAGTTCGCACTCCCACCAGCAATGGAGGAGTGTTCCTTTTTCTCCACATCCTCTCCAGCATAGATTGTCATTGGTATTTTTTATTTTAGCCATTCTGACAGGCGTGAGGTGGTATCTCAGAGTTGTTTTGAGTTGCATTTCTCTGATGGCCAAGGATTTTGAGCACTTTCTTAAGTGTCTTTCAGCCATTTCAGATTCCTCTGTTGAGAATTCCCTATTTAGTTCTGCACCCCACTTTTTAATTTCATTGTTTGGTGTTTTGGTGGCTAGCTTCTTGAGCTCCTTATATATTTTGGAAATCAGTCCTCTGTCAGATGTGGGATCGGTGAAGATCTTTTCCCATTCTGTGGGTGGTCGTTTTGTCCTACTGACTGTTTCCTTTGCCTTGCAGAAGCTTCTCAGTTTCATGAGGTCCCATTTATTAATTGCAGACCTCAGTGTCTGTGCTACTGGCGTAATGTTCAGGAAGAGGTCTCCTGTGCCAATTTGATCCAGGGTAATTCCCACTTTCTCTTCTAGAAGAGTCAGTCTGGCTGGATTTATGCTGAGATCTTTGATCCATTTGCACTTAAGTTTTGTGCATGGTGACAGGTATGGATCTATCTGAAATTTTCTGCATGTCCAAATCCAATTGTACCAGCACCATTTGTTGAAGATGCTATCTTTTTTCCATTGTATAGATTTAGCACCTTTGTCAAAAATAAGGTATCCATAGGTGCGTGGGTCAATATCAGGGTTTTCAATTCGATTCCATTGGTCTATCAGTCTATTTTTGTGCAAATACCAAGCTGTTTTCAGAACTATGGCTCTATAGTAGAGCTTGAAGTCGGGGATGGTGATGCCTCCAGAAGATCCTTTATTGTAAAGAGTTGTTTTGGCTATCCTGGGCTTTTTATTTTTCCATATAAAGTTGAGTATTGTTCTTTCAATGTCTGTGAAAAACTGTGTTGGGATTTTGATGGGGATTGCATTGAATCTGTAGATTGCTTTTGGCAGGATTGCCATTTTTACTATGTTAATTCTACCTATCCAAGAGCATGGGAGATCTTTCCATTTTCTGGTATCTTCTTTAATTTCTTTCTTTAAAGTCTCAAAGTTCTTATTGTACAGATCTTTCACTTTTTTGGTTAGTGTTACCCCAAGATATTTTATGTTGCTGGTGGATATTGTGAAAAGTGATGTTTCCCTGATTTCTTTCTCATTGGATTTATCATCTGTATATAGTAGGGCTACTGATTTTTGAGTTAATTTTATATCCTGCTACCTTGCTGAAGGTGTTTATCAGCCGTACGAGTTCCCTGGTAGAGTTTTTCGGGTCACTAATGTAGACAATCATGTCATCTGCAAATAGTGAAAGTTTTACTTCATCCTTTCCAATTTGTATCCCTTTGATCCCCTTTTCTTGTCTTATTGCTATAGCCAGAACTTCAAGTACAATATTGAAGAGATACGGAGAGAGTGGACAGCCTTGTCTTGTTCCTGATTTTAGAGGAAACGCTTTGAGTTTCTCTCCATTTACTTTGATGTTGGCTATTGGTTTGGTGTATATTGCGTTTATCATGTTTAGATATGTTCCTGTTATTCCTGTTCTCTCCAAGATCTTTATCATGAAGGGATGTTGGATTTTGTCAAAGGCTTTTTCAGCATCTAGTGAGATGATCATGTGGTTTTTCTTTTTCAGTTTGTTTATATAGTGGATTACATTGGTGGATTTTCGTATGTTGAACCATCCTTGCATCCCTGGGATGAAGCCTACTTGATCATGGTGGATGATTTTTCTGATATGTTCTTGGATTCGGTTGGCCAATATTTTATTGAGTATTTTAGCATCGATGTTCATGAGGGATATCGGTCTTTAGTTCTCTCTTAGTCATATCTTTGTGTGGCTTGGGTATCAAAGTGATTGTAGCCTCGTAGAAAGAGTTTGGCAATATCCCATCTGCTTCAATTGTGCGGAACAGTTTGAGGAGTACTGGAATTAGCTATTGTTTGAATTTCTGGTAGAATACTGCAGTGAAGCCATCTGTCCCTGGTCTTTTTTTGGTTGGGAGGCTTAAGATTACTGCTTCTATCTCATTAGGGATTATAGGTCAATTTAAACTGTTTATCTGATCTTGATTTAATTTTGGTAAGTGATATTTATCCAGAAAACTGTCCATTTCCTTAAGATTTTCCAATTTTGTGGAATACAGGTTTTCAAAGTATGACTTAAGATTCTCTGGATTTGCTCAGTGTCCGTTGTTATATCCCCCTTTTCATTTCTGATTTTGTTAATTAGCATGCTCTCTCTCTGCCTTTTGGTTAGTTTGGCTAGAGGTTTGTCTATTTTATTGATCTTCTAAAAGAACCAACTCTTTGTTTCATTGATTCTTTGTACTTTTTTCCCAGTTTCTACTTTGTTGATTTCGGCTCTCAGGTTGATTATTTCCTGGCGTCTACTCCTCCTTGGTGTGTTTGCTTCTTTTTGCTCTAAAGCTTTCAGTTGTTCTGTCAATTCTCTAATGTGACTTTCCTCCAGTTTCTTCATGTGAGCACTTAGTGCTATGAACTTCCCTCTTAGCACTGCTTTCAGGGTGTCCCATAAGTTCGGGTATGTTGTGTCTACATTCTCATTAAATTCTAGGAAGTCTTTAATTTCATTTTTTATCTCTTCCTCAACCCAGGAATGGTGCCATTGGGTGTTATTCATTTTCCACGCAAATGTAGGTTTTCTGCAATTCATATTGCTGTTGAATTCAAGCTTTAATGCGTGGTGGTCTGATAAGATACAGGGGGTTATTTCAATACTTTTGTAACTATGGTGATTTGCTTTGCTGCCAACTATGTGGTCAATTTTTTAGAAGGTTTCATGTGGCGCTGAGAAGAAGGTATATTCTTTTGTGTTTGGATGGAATGTTCTATAGATATCTGTTAAACCCTTTTGTGTCATAACTTCTGTCAGATCCTTTGTTTCTTTGTTAAGTTTCTGTCTAGTGGTTCTGTCCAATGGTGTAAGGGGGGTGTCGAAGTCTCCTACTATTGGTGTGTGTGGTTTTATGTGTGGTTTGAGCTTTAGTAATGTTTCTTTTACAAATGTGGGTGCTTTCGTATTAGGGGCCTAGATGTTCAGGATTGAGACTTCATCTTGATGGACTTTTCCTGTGATGAGTATGAAATGCCCTTCTTCATCTCTTTTGATTGCTTTCAGTTTAAAGTCTAATTTGTTAGATATTAGGATTGCTACCCCAGCTTGTTTCTTGAGCCCATTTGATTGGAAATTTTTTCCCATCCTTTTACTCTGAGGTATCGCCTGTCTTTGAAGTTGAGGTGTGTTTCTTGTAAACAGCAGAAGGATGGATTCTGTCTTCGTATCCATTCTGTTAGTCTATATCTTTTTATGGGTAAGTTAAGACCATTGACATTTAGGGATATTAATGTCCATTGTTCAGTGGTTCTTCTTTGTTTTGGATTTATTGTTGGTGGTATCATTGCGTGTGGATTTTGCCCTCCTATTTCTTTTTGTGATTGGTAAAATTACATTATCTATTGCCAGTGTTTTTGTGAGTGTAGTTATGTTCATTGGGTCGGAGCTTTCCTTCCAGAGCCTTCTGTAGTGCTGGATTTTGGATATGTATTGTTTAAATCTGTTTTTGTGTGGAATATCTTGTTTTCTCCATCTATAGTGATTGAAAGTTTTGCTGGGTACAGTAGTCGGGGTTGACATCCATGCTGCCTTAGTGCTTGTAGGGTATCTATCCAAGACCTTCTGGCTTTCAGAGTTTCCATTGAGAAGTCGGATGTGATTCTCATTGTTTTGCTTTATATGTTACTTGGCCTTTTTTCCTTTTCTGCTCTTAATATTTTCTCTTTATTCTGTAGATTTGGTGTTTTGATTATTATGTGTCGGAGGGGACTTCTTTTTGTGGTCCAGTCTGTTTGGTGTCCTGTAAGCTTCTTGTACTTTCATAGGCATATCCTTCTGTAGGTTGGGGAAGTTTTCTTCTATGATTTTGTTGAATATGTTTTCTGTACCTTTGAGCAGTGTTTCTTCACCTTCTTCTACACCTATTATTCTTAGGTTTGGCCTTTTTACGGTGTCCCATATTTCCTGGATATTTTGTGTTAGGGATTTGTTGGACTTCAGGTTTTCTTTGGTTGATGAATGTATATCCTCTAGCGAGTCTTCAGTAGCTGAGATTCTCTCTTCCATCTCTTGATTTCTATTGGATATACTTACATCTTTAGTTCCTGATCGTTTATCCAGCCTTTCAATTTCCAGCATGGTCTCATTCTGTGTTTTCTTTATTGTGTCTATTTCAGCTTTCATGCTTTGAACTGTTTCAAGAGCTTCCTTCACTTGTTTGGATGTTTTTTCTTGGCTTTCTTTAGATTCTTTAAGAGATTTATTCATTTCTTGAATTTTTTGGTTCGTCTTTTCCTCCAATTCGTTTAATTTTTTGTTTGCTTTTTCTTCTATTTCTTTAAGGAATTTTCTTGTTTCCTCTTTAAAGGCCTCTGTCATCTTGCTGAGATAAATTTTGAGGTGCATCTCATCTTCATGCTCTGTGTTGGGCTTTTCAGATCTTGCTGGAGTGGAGTCCCTAGATTCTGGTGGTGTCATATTGGTCTTTCTGTTGTTGAGTGAAATCTCATTCTGATTTGTCCCCATATCTTCTTTTAGTGGGTGCAGGTGGGGTCTCTCTATCTCCTCTTTTGACCCAGTGGTGTGGGGGGGTCAGGAATTCAATGTCCACAACTCTGGATGGTCTTGACGCTCCTGGTAGTCTCCTCCCTAGTTCCTAGTTCCTCAGTCGGTCGGCAGAATGGAAGAGTGGGGTGCTAGCAAATTCGGGGCTCATCTAGCTCCTCTCTGCCTGAGCGTGTCTAGCCCAAGCCCGCATGCACAGGCGGGGATGGGGGGGTGGGGGTGGTCGGGGTGTATGATGTTTTGTGCTGGAGTCGGGAGCTGGCAGAGACTCACTCACCTAGTTCCTGGATCGGTCGGCGGTGGAATTGGGAAAGTTTTATAGAGAAGCACAAACCATCACTTAACCTTTGAAACATCACTCCAGCCCTGCTCATGGCTTTTTAACAGAGCTTTGCCTATTGGTGTAAAAACCAGAAACATACCGCCTTGTCAGTCATTTCTGAAGTTTAAGAGCACTGGGCCTACACTCAGGACTACCTAAGTCATACTAGCCTCAAGGTGAAACTACTTCTCACTCAGGAAATATCGAATCAACATTCCAATTTGTACTGAAGAGCTATCTCTCCTGACATCGTCTGATTTCATGATTTCAAACCAGGGGTAACATCATCTCTTTCTTACATCTCTAACAAACCTTGGCACAGTGGTCAGTCCCTGGAACACTGTTTTGTTTTTCCTTCAGAGCTGAGGACCAAACTCAGGGCTTTGCGCTTGCCTGAGCTAAATTTCCAAACCCCAGTTTGTGTTCTTGACATTTTTTAGGCAGGCTGTTGTGAGACGGAGCCAGGAGGACAGGTAGTGCTGTTACACAGAGAAACCCTGTCGTAGAAAAACAAAAAGATTTATGTTTTAGCTAGGCAGTGGTGGCACATGCCTTTAATCCCAGCACTTGGTAGGCAGAGGTAGGCAGATCTCTGTGAGTTCAATGCCAGCCTGGTCTACAAGAGCTACTTCCAGGACAGACTCCAACTTACAGAGAGAAGCCCTGTCTTGAATCTTGCCTGCATGTGTTTCTGTGGAACTGGAGTTATACCGTTGTGAGTGGGCAAAAGAGTGCTGGGAATTGACCCTGGATCCTCTGGAAGAGCAGCCTGTGCTCTTAGCTGCTGAACCATCTCTCCAGCTCCAGACTTGAATGTTTGATTCATTTCTTCTGCCCTCATTTCCTTGGTTAATAGCACACAAGAATTCCAGATTCGGCCATAAAAGTCAAATGTTGACAGTGTTGGAAGAAGAGCAGCCTCCTGAACTATGTGTTGGCCTACATAGCTACTCTGTTCTACGTAGGGACTGCTGTTCTTTCTTTTAAAGATTTATTTCTTGTGTATACAGTGTTCTGCCTGCACATGTCCCTGCAGGCATCAGTGGGCACCAGATCTCATTACAGATGGGTGTGAGCCACCATGTGGTTGCTGGGAGTTGCACACAGGACCTCTGGGAGAGTAGTCGGGGTGAGCCATCTCTCTTTACTCGTGTCCAGAGTGATGGTTCATACAGTGGTACCCTGTGGGTTCATTTTTTAATTTTTGTGATAGGATTTCATTCTATTCCAGGCAACCTTAATAAACTCCTGCCAACCTCCTGCCTCAGTTTCCCATGCACTGGATTCCTGAGGATGCTCCTCAGTCCTCAAAATTCTGGAGAAAACTTGATCTCATAGACTGTGGGAAAAGAACAATGGGAATTTTGGGCTCCAGGAAGCACCGGTTTTCTGAGGGAATGTATTATCAACACTCAGTGCCAGTGTTCACCAGTGGAATCTCTTTTGTAGAATTTCTATTCTTGGAAAGCAGTAATAACGATGAGCTGGCTGGAGACTTGGTACTTACTGTACATGGAAAGGCCCACCCTTCAGGTTCCTTGGAGAATGCCAGGGGCAACATGTGGTGAATGACACAGGGATGGGAACAAGGGCAAAAGAGACCCTGAATAGGTTAAAGGGTAAATAATAAGATTTTGGGGCTTGTTTGCTGATGGTGGAAACCCCCTGGTTCCATCTTAGCTCTGGGAAGCAAAATAAATAGATAGCCTGGTCACCTGACCCAATTCTAGAGTGGGCACTGGGG
The DNA here is from genome assembly GCF_003668045.3 of Cricetulus griseus. Classification (NCBI taxonomy): domain Eukaryota; kingdom Metazoa; phylum Chordata; class Mammalia; order Rodentia; family Cricetidae; genus Cricetulus; species Cricetulus griseus. The sequence continues at coordinate 274,003,184 of NW_023276806.1, forward strand.
TACCTAATAAAATATTGAAAGGGGCAATGAGATGGTGTAGCCTGGCAAATATCCCAAGTCTTCAGGCTCTAAATCAAAACTGGGATTTTTTGAAGCTAGTGAAGTAGAATTATGTATCCCGGGCTCTCTTTAAACCCAGTGTAGCTCAGGCTGGCCTTGAACCTTGCTCCTGTTGTTAGAGTGTCTACCCAGGCAGGCGTGATTGGGACTTGCCTCGTTGTGGTTCAGTTTTTGTGTTCTTTATGGAAATCAGTGCAGCCTTATAAGCTTTGGTTTGGAAAGGATTCATGGATCTCACTGCTGTGAATGTAACCAGGGGCAGGAGCATAAAGCAAGTACATTCTCATTCTCTGTTGGAGAACTGTTGTCTTTTTAAAGATTTGTCAGTTTTCATCTATATGTGTATAAGAACCTTGCTTAGATGTTTCTAATTGTACTGCCTGCTTCTCTGATGATGGAAGCACCCAGAAGAGGGAGCAGGGAGCAAGCCTCAAAACAAAAACCAGCTAAGAATATAAGAAGTATGATGTTTGGATGGCTATGGTTATAAGTCAGTAGTAGTCCCTTTGGGTAGCATGTACAAAGCACTGTTCCACACTACAATTTTGCCTGGGAATTTCAGTGCCACAGTGGACTATATTCTTGGCTGTATATGTGTATGAATCTGTTACTTATGACAATCCCATTTTCAACAGATTGACAAAAATTAATCATCTAAGTAAGGTACACTGAGATGAAGAGATGAACATGTTGGGCTGGCTCAATGGATCCAGTTTAATTTCTGAGCAGCCACATGGTAGCCCTCAGACCCTGTAATTCCACTTCCAGGTGTTCTGACACCCCATTGGGCCGGGACACGTTCCTGCCCACATGATGGGCACACATACATCCAGGCACACACAGAACAAACCCATAAACATGAAGTAAGCAATTCATTTTGGAAAGCCTTAATTCATATATAAGCATAAATATAGAATGCAGATTGCTAATTCTGACATACAATTGTGACTCCAGAGCCATGACTATGTTTAGTGGAACCTCCAATGGTAGAGTCCATTTAAATGAAAACATTCATAAACAAAATTTGGGAATGTGGGCGTCGTTCTTTCCAAACTGCTTCCTGCTGATCGGGGGTGCTGAAATACCATGGGGATCCTAAGAAAACACAGAAATCTTGACTATAATGGTCCTACTGCATTTTCCCAGGTGTCTTCACCATTCAATACCTGGCCATTGCTTCAGGGGTTCTTCAAATTCTGTTAGTCTTCAAGGAATCCGCAGCTTTTCATTTTCTGTGGAAACAAAAGCAGAAATTCTTTTCCCAAGTAACCAGTCCTTATCCATAAATTTTGAAGCCAAAGTAGGTTTGAAATACCTGAACTGAATGAATCCAGCAGCATTTACAATAAAGGTTACTTCAGCAGTTATTCATTCCTTGGCAATTGAGCAATTCAAAGAAAACACAATATCATTCAGTATGTGGACTCTGTATTTTCCTTCTTTATTATTCTATTCATATTCTACATCTCATTTTCTATTTTTTACTTTTCATCTTTTTGACACAGAGCTTATCTACTCCAATGCAACTCTCTCACGGGTTCCTGCCTTTTCCAGGACCTTTACCAATCCACACTCAAAAATCCTTACTTGCTAGCCAGCCTGTCAAGGGCCATCTCTCAGGGTCCCCTTTTTTTACTGACCACACGAACCTCCCCCACCACGACTGAGTCCCAGTATCAGGTGAAAGCCTGGAGATTTAGTTAAAAGCAGAGGCATCTGGCAGCTTGAGTCATGTGCATCTGTGCAACCTTGTCTCAGAGGGAGAGCAGTCCTATACACACTCAGTGCAGTGGAGAAACCACAGGTGTAATGGATGCCAGTGGGCAAGCCCTAGTCTGTAAGCCACAACTAGAAAACAGGATGCATCTGTGGCTATTGGCTGACAAGTAACTCAGAGGCCACCATGGGGGCTGGGACCCAACAACATTAATCACAATAATTGCTGCTGAGATCATTTCCTAAAACTGCTAAAGCTGAGCATTCCTGAAGCACACTCATCATGACTCAACCACCCTATATGTATGCTTTTGCATTTAGCAGGTAAGAGTATTTACAGTATTCAATACAAAAATAACCAATATCTTTACACTTGGATGAAGTAGAATATTCAGTGTCTGAATTTCACAGCAGTTAAGTCAGTGAAGTACACTTGCCCTTAAATAAATGAACAGAAGGCCAAAGCATCCTTGTCTGTGATAGTAAGTCACATAAGACTTAAGATTCTCAGGGATCATAGGAAACCCAGCTCATGGTCCATAGTAAATTGGAAAGGACAGCAATACCTCTGCCGAGATCCCAGAGTTGAGGAGGAGGATGAATGGGAGGACATGGAGTTTTCCCAGAGCACCCGTCAAATCCGAAGGAGAAGCCACCCAACAGAGACCAGGGTCGCCCAGCCTTTTGGAACCTGTCGGAGACTGAAGAGCCATCCACTAGTAAAACCTTCTTGGGAAACTAAAGCCTTATTGAAAAGGAAAAGCCAAGGCAGATGAATGGGATGACTGGGACAAAGATGTGGGTGGTATTGTCTGGAGACAGCCCCAGCAGTTGCTGGGCTAGCCTGGAGCTTCAGAACCTGCCAGGGACTGAGCCATGGTCTGTCAGGCAGGGCCCTCATGGTGACAGAACCAAACCCTGAAAGGCGTCCTCTGCCCTCCACATTCTTAGGGTACCACCTCCCTCAGTCATCAAGTAAATAAATAATTGGCTTTTGAGACTGGACTCTCAAGTTTTAAACGTTGTGTGTGGACTCGCTCCCAATCAGATGTGATGACTACCCGGGAAGATGCAAAATTGGATTTACCATTTACCCACATTCTAGAAAAGAAGACGAAGCTGCAAGCACAGATCCTCAGAGTCTCTGCAGGTCCAGTGGGGACTGCCCTCCCACTTGTGGATCAGGGGCCTCTGGTGTGGACCATAACGAAAATAGGCAGCTAGCGGTGGCTGCTCTAGAGCATCTCCCAAGCCAGGCTCGGTTTGAGGGCACAAATGCAGGAGGAGTTTCCTTTCCAGGTCTCAGTATTGGATTAAGGTCTCTTTATTTCAGAAGACAGCCGGGTGAAACACAGGCCAGAGCTAGGTTAAGAACCCAGCCAGCACGGCCAGAACAAAAAGGGGGTCTGCGTCCCCACGTGCAGCCCCTTAAGAAGCTCCCTTACGTCATCCCGGCTTTCCTTCACCACGCCCTTATGGGCGAGTCCCCGGGTCCACCTGGTACCTGCCCCAGGACTATTGGGCGGGGCTAGGGTGACTCCCTACAATTCCCCTTTTAGTCTAAGAGAGGATTAAAACTTAATAGTGTAAAATATCCAAAACTAACAATCATAAGTGTGGAATACAAGAATATACAATAATCTGCTATGATACATCCTATGTCTATTCTAGCTAAGTCTTAAAGTCATGTGGAAAAAGTGTCTAACTTGAACACCTTCTTCCAATCCCAACTCTAAACAATAAGGTCATTCTTAACTAGGCTTACACTACCCTAATACACAATAATGGGGAACGGGGGCGTAGCATCTTCTAGGTTACTTCCTGCTGAAAAGGGACGAAGATGGTCATGTGGGGGCCCTGTGGAAAAAAAAATGCCAGTACAGGGAAAGTCTCTAATGAGTTATGTCTAGTCCATGTTAGATGATTTGTTTGATTGAAGATCTACGTTGAAATCCTCAACTTGATTGAAGTCGTTACTCGAGGTTCTGGTTGGAGTGTCAGTCGAAACGGAGTGAGTTGAATCCAGTGTAGTCGGGAAGGTGTAGTCCAATTCCTTTTCTGGAGCATGTAGGGATTGCTGTCAGGCTGGGTCTTGATGGCTGTATGGGACTCAAACATAAGTGTCATCAGAGAAATGTTCACTTGTTTATGTATGTGTACCAGGAAAGGTACCTTGACGAACCTTGACTAACAACGATTATGAGAGGGTGTAAAAGGAAAGCCAAGAAAAAACAAAGATAGTCCTCTTATTCTTTATTAATTCTGTATTATAGCAATTGGCTTCTTGATATAACACAGAAACTTTTAAATGTTGTTAAATAACATGCTTGGATTTTAGAGTAGGAAAGCCAAATCCAACTCTAAATCCAGTCTCGATTTAGTTGAATAGGGACTAGGAAATGAATAGACATAGAGTTATTCGAGAGACAGCTGTAAATTTTTACCGTATAGCACGTTCCTTTTGTTCGATGGTTATAGCTACGTTCTTTCCTTGAGTATCCATACATGTAATGTCCTTTGACTTATAGAGGGGGGTTCCTCAGAAAATACCTGTCAGTCATCCTTGTCGAGGGGGTTGTCTCCCTCAACTCAAATCTTGATCAATTTTGATGGTATCCAAAAATTTTCTTTTCCTGTGGAGACAAATGCAAAACCCCTACCCCAACGTAATACATGTCCAGGTTTCCATACCGAGGTCAGCACATCTTTGTAATACACTGGTTGGTTCAGTTCAGCTGTTTTTTCCATAGTCCAGTGTCTTTCCGCAGCTGTCTGCCCACTGTCATTGGCATTAAGAAAGTTTAGCGTTAATAAGGCATTATACAATCTATGTTTGGGGGGTTTCGACTTACCAGCTTGCCTATGGAGCATCTCCTTAAGTGTCCTGTTAGACCTTTCGACGACTGCTTGTCCTGTAGGGTTGTGTGGTATACCTGTGACATGCTTAATGTTATAATATTTGAAAAACTGTTCCATTTTTGTGGAGACATATGCTGGAGCATTGTCAGTTTTTATCTGCGCCGGTATGCCCATAACTGCCATCACCTCCAGTAGGTGTGTAATAACGGAATCAGCCTTTTTAGAGTTGAGAGCAGTAGCCCATTGGAAACCTGAGAATGTGTCAATGGTATGATGCACATATTTCAAATTTCCAAATTCTGTAAAGTGAAAAATATCCATTTGCCAGATCTCATTCCTCTGAAGGCCTTTAGGATTACATCCTGCTGGCAGTGGAGTTTGGTTATAAAAGGAACAAGTAGGACAGTTTCTCACTATCTCCTTGGCTTGTTGCCAAGTGATGGAGAAGCCCTTCTTTAAACCCTTGCTATTTACATGATGCTTTTTATGAAATTCCGAGGCTTCTAGCACAGTGCCAATCAATAAATGATCGATCTCATCATTGCCTTGTGCCAGTGGGCCTGGCAGACCCGTATGGGATCTGATATGCGTAATGTACAGTGGGTTACTTCTGTTTCTGATTGTTTCCTGTAACTGCAAGAACAACGAGGTTAGTTCAGTGTTATCAGGGACAAATTCTGCAGTCTCTATGTGCAAGACGACTCTTTCTGCATATTGGGAATCAGTAACTATATTAAGAGGTTCTGTAAAATCCATGAGCACCATAAGAATTGCATATAATTCTGCTTTCTGTACAGATGTATATGGACTTTGAACTACTTTACTTACCTCACCTGCTTTATAACCAGCCTTACCTGTTTTGTTAGCATCAGTGTAGAAGGTAAGAACTCCAGAAATGGGAGTTTGTCTTACAATGCGTGGAAGAATCCAAACTGTCTTTTTTATGAATTTAATTCTGTCGGTTTTGGGATAGTTGTTACTAATTGTTCCCAAAAAGTCGGTGAGAGCTATTTGCCAATATTCATTATCCTTCCATAAGGAGGAAATCTCATCATTAGTTAAGGGTACTATAATCTCTGCTGGGTCTTTCCCAGTCAACTGACGAAGTCTTAATTTGCCCTTTAAAATCAAATCAGAAATCTTTTCTATATACGTCTTTAACTTTTTGTTCTGCTTATGTGGCAAGAATATCCATTCCAATATAGTGTCTTCCCTCTGCATCAGAATCCCAGAAGGGTATTCTCTGGATGGCAAGATGACCAGAATACAGTCTAGATCAAGGTTTATCCGATCTACATGCGCATCCAATATTCTGTTTTCTACCCATTGTAGCTCTTTTTCTGCCTCAGCCGATAATATTCGTGGACTGTTTAAGTCCTTATCACCTTTTAGTGCCATTTTTAAATGCTTTAAGTCATGTCCTTCCACACCAATAATCGTCTGTAATTGAGATATTTCTCCCAGTAGCTTCTGAAGACTGTTAAGAGTTTGATAACGGTCCCTTCTAATTTGTACCTTTTGAGGTCTGATTCTTTGTAAGTCTATCTTATATCCTAAATAGTTAATAGAATCTCCTCTTTGTATCTTTTCTGGGGCAATTTGTAAACCCCATCTAGGCAGAACCTCCTTCACCATAGTAAACATACGTTCTAAAGTTTCCTCACTAGAATCTGCTAAAAGAATATCATCCATATAATGATAAACAAGAGATTGTGGAAATTGTTTACGAATTATTTCCAAAGGTTGTTGTACAAATTGTTGACACAAGGTAGGGCTATTTAGCATCCCCTGAGGTAAAACCTTCCATTGGTATCTCCGAACTGGTTGTGAGTTATTAAGAGTTGGCACCGTAAATGCAAACTTTTCTCTATCACTTTCTTGTAATGGTATAGTGAAAAAGCAGTCTTTAAGGTCAATTACTATGATCGGCCATCCTTTAGGTATTAAGGAAGGCAATGGCATTCCAGGCTGTAGAGCGCCCATAGGCTGAATTACCTTATTTATGGCTCTCAGGTCTGTCAGCATTCTCCAGTTACCTGACTTCTTCTTGATGACAAATACAGGAGAATTCCAAGGGCTGGTAGATTGCTCTATGTGACCAGCCTCTAGCTGTTCCTGTACTAACTTTTCTAGAGCCTCTAGCTTTTCAGAGGTCAAAGGCCATTGCCCTATCCAGACCGGTTCGTCTGTAAGCCATTTTAATGGCAGGGCCTTTGGTTCCTCTGAAGGCCTGTCATTTGTATTTAATGTCTGTACAGCCCGGATAGTTGGTAACCATTTTCCATGGCATCTTACCCGATCTTTTCTACTATCCCGCGGTTGTCTAGAATTCGTATCTGACACTGGAGGGATGTTAATTTGAGTATTCCACTGTTGTAATAAATCACGACCCCATAAATTTATAGCAATATCTGCTACGTAAGGTTTCAATATTCCTTTTTGTCCTTCCGGTCCAATACAAACCATCGAGTTAACACTCCGTCAAACTCTAGATAGAGTTCCAATTCCTAAAAATTGTACATTGGCCTCTTTAAGTGGCCAATTCTTAGGCCAACATTTCTGAGTGATAATAGTCACATCAGCTCCAGTGTCCACCAAACCAGACATAACTTTATTGTGAATTTTAATTTGTAACTGAGGCCTTTTATCATTAATAGAAGCTTGCCAAAATACGCGTTTGTCATTTTCACCAGTCACATGTGATTCTTCATCACTATTTAAACTACCCTCTAGAGCAGTATCATTTTCCACCATAGGCAAGGAATTATCTATTCGTCCTGTGAGAGATTGTCTTCCACTGTTACTGGGAATGATCGAACTGTTCTCGGGGCAGGGGCCTGCTCGAGGCCCCTTTCCGAGTTTCCCGGCGCCAATAATTTCCCCTGAAAATCCCTAGTTGATCTGCATTCATTAGTCCAGTGTTTGCCCTTACCACATCTCCTACATAATCCAGAGGGCAACGACCTGTCGCGTGAATTTCTCTGTCTACAATTTTTCCTTGTATGTCCTATTTTACCACAGCTGAAACATCTATTCTCCTGACGCCTCCATGGACTTCCGGAGCATGCTCTTCCTATGCGAGGCTCTGGGTCAAGGTGGCGATGAGCACTGGCCTCACGGTACCTGTGTGAGCCCCTGTAAGGTGCTCTTCCTTCCCAAGTCCTTCTGTTACTATCTCTTCTAATCTCCTTTTGTTTGTTGAAACCTCTTGGGACAGCTTCTTCTGCCCAGATTCCAGTATCTTGTATGTTACAGTCAATATGGGCAGTATGCAAAACCCATTCTTCTAGTGGAGCTGATCTGATCTTTAGAGGCAAAAGTATTCTTTTGCACATTGGGTTTGCACTGTGATAAGCTAAACTATACACAATTGGATGTCTTATTGTTGGATCTGTTACCTGTTTGTCTACTGCTCTGGTCAATCTGTCTAAGAAGTCTTTAAATGGTTCTGTTTGTCCCTGTTCTATTTTTGTAAAAGCTTCTAGCTGTTCTCCTGATTCACGAACCTTGTCCCATGCATTTAGTGCTGCTGTTCTGCATAGGGACAGCATATGGTCGTCATATTCAGCCTGAATCTGTGGGTCAGAATAAATGCCTTCTCCTAGGATTTTTTGGAGAGGTGCATCAACTCCGTCCCTGGCGGCTTGCCGTTTAAGATTCCACCTTCTTCCCTGAACAATGCTCTCCATTCAATTAAGCAGGAATTATCGAGGACAGCTGATGCCAAACCCACCCAATCTGCGGGTGTCACCCTGTTAAAAGTGGCCCAAGAATGCAACAGCTGTTTTACATATGGGCTATGAAGACCATACGAGACAACCGATTCCTTAATATGCCTAAGATCCTTTAATTGGGTTGGTTGCCACGTATATGCTGTCTGCCCCTGGGAGTGTTTTTTAGATGGTTGCTTGTCCACCACCATGGCCGGGTATACTAAAGGTGTGTGTGTAACCGCTTTAGGGTGATTGAAATACCTTCTCGAATTGTGCATCTCGGATCGGAGTGAGTCAGTGTCTTCTTGTTCAAGATATGTCAGCCGGGTCAGAATTTCCTCACGCGAGGCTTTAATCTCATCCACCATGAAGGATTCAAGGCGTGATGCGGAATCCTCGATTTGCTTCGACAATTCTCCTGTAAGATTTTCTAGACGAGTAATACGTTCATCCCTAGCTAGCATTTGGGTGGCCTGGAAATAGCCATCCAGAGATTGAAATTTAGAATCAAGGTTGCGATTAATCTCTGCCATTAACTCGGTAGACATTTCCAGTTTGACAACCCTGGTCTGTAACTCCTCCTGTAATCTTTGAAGCTCAGTTCTAAGTTCATTATAGTCCCTCTCACATTTCCCAGCTATTGACTTAGTGGCATTATCTGATTGTTGAAGCCTATTCTGGGTCTCTTGTACCTTAGTGACAAAGGAATAGGAGAGAGAGCCTAGCTGAGTTTCTAAGCAGCTGCATGCCATCTCTAACGATTCACAGTCTGCTGCCTGCTTTGCCATTAAGGCATCATGGTCTGTAGTTTGTTTTGTTTGTAGTATACCTAAACTAGATGTCAGTTCCTCATGGTCTGTAACCTGTTTAGTTTGAATTATTCCCAAACTAGATGTCAGTTCCTCATGGTCTTTAGTCTGTTTAGCTTGCAGCATTCCCAAACTAGATGTCAGTTCCTCATGGTCTTTAGTCTGTTTAGCTTGCAGCATTCCCAAACTAGATGTCAGTCCCTCATGGTCTTTAGTCTGTTTAGCTTGCAGCATTCCCAAACTAGATGTCAGTCCCTCATGGTCTTTAACCTGTTTAATTTGTAAGGTCTGAATAAGTTCCTGAGTCTCATCACGATCCTTTGCCCGATCGGCTTGTAAAGACTCTAAGATGGAGCATCTGTCTATTTTTATGTTGTTATAAATGTGCTGAATAAGTTCCTGAATCTCATCATGGTCCTTTGCCCGATCGGCTTGTAAAGACTCGATGGAGCATCTGTCTATTTTTATGTTGTTATAAATGTGCTGAATAAGTTCCTGAATCTCATCACAGTCCTTTGCCCGATCGGCTTTTAAAGACTCGATGGAGCATCTGTCTATTTTTATGTTGTTATAAATATGCTGCATTTCAGCTTGAGTAGTAGATAGATCTGTCTGTATCTTATAGAACATTGAACGGAGCCCATCGTCCAGTTTTTGTTCTAACAGCTCAAGAATCGATGAATAGGTAAGTTTTGATTCATTTAGAGCTTGGCTACGTAAGGCTTGTATGTCCTGCAAGTGGGTAGAGATATCAACCTTCCTTCTGTTCTTGAGGAACAACGACACGTGAATCAAGAAAGTCACAGCTAACAAAACATGTAAGCCCATATTTTGTAAGTCAGCCTGCTCCTCCAGCAGTGAATGCATGTAAGCATAAGAGATATTATACGTGTCTAGCTGTAAAGGAAATGTAGCCATATTTATTGGTAATTTCATTTCCGGTTGTAGTAACCACGCGCCGGCCAGCAGGTGGTGCAACGCATCTATCTAGAGTAGGATCTGACTCACAGAATTCTGCTTTAGCCGCTAAGGAACTTTTTAGAACTTACCTGTGGGTATTTGCGTCAGGCAGGTGGCTGTGCCCACGGCTAGAGTTGAAAGACTTACCCTGCCAGGGTCTGGCCGCAGACGGAGGCAGCAGGTATAGACAGGCAAGTGGGAACAGAGGGGTGCTTTCCCTGTGAATGAAAGCTGAAAACCCTCCCTGTGCCCGCAGGGGCCGCGCGTTCAAGCCCTAAGCGCACACACGTAGCTATCTAAAGTGAGTGCCCGGGAGAATTCTCCCAGGTAGCCGGAGGGCCAGACAAAGCCAGGCCGGGTCTCCTGCGGGCGGGCAGCTCTCACGCGGCGGGTCAGAAGTCCCAGTGGCGTGATTAAGCAAGAGCCTTATTGTTCCGCCGCCGAGGCGTGCACCGGCGCTCCGCGGGAAGCTGAGGAGTCCGGCAGGTGGATGGGGCGCTGGAAATACCACCGCGGGAGTCAGAAGTCCCGGTGGCAGCGGTTATGCGCGGGCACTGCTGTTCGCGTCTGAGCCGTGGCCTGCAGCAGCACCCGCTGGAAGAGAAGAAATCCGCGGACCCCGCGGCGGGAGTCAGGAGTCCCGGCGGCGTAAGCCGCGAGCGGTGCACCACCGGGGAAAGGCGGGGGGGGGGGGGGGGGGGATATGCCCCGCACGCGCGGGTGAAACTCACTGGATTATCTGGGTGCTCGTTGGCTCTTCAGGTTCGTTTATCGTTGGGTGACAGATATTGGATTAAGGTCTCTTTATTTCAGAAGACAGCCGGGTGAAACACAGGCCAGAGCTAGGTTAGGAACCCAGCCAGCGCGGCCAGAACAAAAAGGGGGTCCGCGTCCCCACGTGCAGCCCCTTAAGAAGCTCCCTTACGTCATCCCGGCTTTCCTTCACCACGCCCTTTATGGGCGAGTCCCCGGGTCCACCTGGTACCTGCCCCAGGACTATTGGGCGGGGCTAGGGTGACTCCCTACATCTCAGTTTATCATCCACCAGAGCTCACACAGGAGAGAAACCCTTTGAGTGTCCCTTCCTGCAGTCCTCGGACCTTTGGATCCACCAGCGCACCCACATGGCTAATCCCCTCTCCAGAGCTATGTCTACTACCTAACAAGTACATAGGTTTATGGTATGTTTAAAGAGCCCCTTTCTTCTTCCATTACTCAGTTTATCCGTTTCATTAAGTATTTAACTTGGTAATACTTCTTAATGAAAAGCTGCTACACTAGCCGACGAGGCTGAAGAATACTAAAAGCATGACGGGAATCGAGGTGGGGCAGTGGATGCCAACCAGGAGAGCCCACTCATCAAGTCAACAGAGACTTCGATACAAATTTTGTGAGTTTGAACATTCCTAGCCCATTGCAGAGGACAGGCAGGAAATCAATCCTTCCCCCATGTTTGCACAGACCAAAGTAATGCCATGAAAAATGTGCACTGTTTACCTGTAGACACATAACTTATGATCATCAAATTGGATCTCCAAGAATTCAGCAAGATATTAATTCCGCAGAAATCAATTCCTCTAATTGCCGCTGGACCCCTCAAACTGCAATGATGTCATAGGCTTCATCACTTCTGATGGGTTTTGTGATCAACTCAAGGAAACATGCCAGGCTTCTGTAAGAGGAAATGTCTTCATCTGTCGATCTGGTGCAGCCTCCACCATCTTCAATAATCTTCCTAATACACACAGTACTGGTAGTCAACCCCAAACTGGTGAGATGGACCCAAACAAAGAACCTAAAGGTGATTCTCTAGTTCAGGCAAGTCTTTCATTAGTGATCAAAAACAGGAGATAGAAACTGGAACAAGTGGTGGCTATCGAAGACCTTACTCAGGTCTCAGAGGTTCCATCAGAGAATTCCTCACCATGGTAGTCAGAGAGGGATGGAAGGACAGATCAGAGAACAGCTAGTCTGCTTCATAGATGTAAGGCTATCCTTAATTCTGTGAGAAAAAACCTCCAGGATCCAAACTCACAAGGGAAGCGTCTTCAGCACCAGGACACTGTGATCTTCAATGGCCAAATCACAACTTTGTTGGATAGTTCAGCTACCAACCAAGAACTTGCAAATCATGTGAACTTTCCAATACACTTGAAGGGAGTAGGAATTGCTGGAGGCAAATTGACCCTTGTTCAAGATGCATATTTTACTCAAATTGAAGAAGATGTGGCAGCTCAATTGACACAGCTTGCATCCCACATTAATTACTCTCTGCATTAGTGAGATTATAAGTATAATGAATGTCCACTGGGGAGGCTTGTTTCAAAGACTATACAGGAGAAGGGCATCGTACAACAGAAACCACCTTCAGGTATACTAAACAAACCTAGTAGACTGCCAGCAAAGCCAAAGAACAAGACACGGAAAAGAAGCAAAAAACGACCCCCAAAACAAGCCGCAAAAGGAACCTCTAGTGTGGAGAGCTGCACTTGTCGGCCCAAAAGATGGCGCCGGCCTCTGCCTCCCACCATCCCGAGGGTGAGAGGTCTTTGTCCTGGACAATTTCTTATCTGGCTAAGGCTGGGCTTCAGGCTTGCTTCCGTGTATGTGGACCCTTCTGCTTTCGCCACGTGGCAGTCTGGGGTGGGCTACCAAGGGCCTTTTAAGCAGAGGGTCGGGTTTCCTTGCGGCCCCAGAAGAAGATTGTACAAGTCTCCTGAAATAAACTGCAGGAAGAAGAGTTCCCGAGTTGTGTCTTTCTTGCTGGTCAAGATAGGCGCAGCATCTCGTGGCCCATACAGGGAACCCAGACCTTCCTGCAGTCAGGGTGGTGCACTGGTAAGTCCCCAGGTAAGCAGGGGATCCGCGTCAAGAGCAGGAAACAAGGACTGCGACAAAAGCAGGGTTTTAATTGCTCCCTCTGTAGGGTTTTTTTTTTATTGCTCCCTGTGTAGATAAAGATGGAGCGAATTCAGCTCACAGGCATGGTGAGCTGAAAGTAAAATGGCTGATTCTGTTGATGGATTACTATCTACTCTTGGCCGTCTGGATACTCCTGAACACAGTGTTCTGGTATCTTTTTTTTTTTTGCTTGCTTTTGTAGGGGGTGTGTTGAGGATACCCATTGAGTGGATATGGGGAATTCTACTTCTCACCCAATTTTTTGGGCTCTAAATGAGCTGCTTCATTCAAAAGATTTAAAACTTAAGAAAAGCACCCTAGAGAGGTTTCTGGGAGAATGTGATGCTAATGCACCATGGTTTGAACACTCCGGAAATCTAACGATATCTTCATGGGACAAGTTGGGCAGGGACCTTGATTTTGCCGCACAAGAGGGAACACTCAAAGGTGGTGTGAGGCCCATTTGGAAATTAGTTAGGAGCTGCCTTGAGGATCAAAGGTGTACTGATGCTGTAAAAAACGGGCAGGCAGCTTTGGAGATGTTACAGGAAGAGAAGTCTGAGTGCTCACACAGTAAAAGGGGGAGTGCTAACGAGAAGGGAATCTACCCCAGCCTTAAAGGGACAGGCACCTCTAGCTCGGAGGAAGATTCGGAGCCAGAGGAGGTACAGTTGGCCAGCAAATTGGAAAAAATAAAACTGGGAGAAAAGGGAAAGAATCACAAGGAGAGCCAGTTTAAGGGTGCGGCTGTCCCATCTGCACCCCCACCTTACCACGCCATGACCGAGGACCCAGGCAGTGGGGGCAGCGGGGACCAAGGAGCCTCCCTCTGCCCTCAGATTTGGCGGCAGGTCCGGTCAGAGATGCAGCTGGCATTTCCAGTGTTCACCGACCCACAGGGCCAGAGATATTAAGAAGCCTTAGATTTTAAAACGATAAAAGCCCTGGCGGAGTCAGTGAGAATGTATGGGGTCTCTGCATCTTTTACTTTAACTCTTGTGGAGTCCCTCACCCGTCTCTGTGTTACGCCTACCGACTGGACAAACTTGGCACGTGCCTGTCTTAGCCCAGGGCAATATCTGGAATGGAAGGCATTCCTTAGTGAGTTCGCTGAGGAGCAGGCAGCCATAAATCAAGCCATAGGCGACCCTGAGAGAAGGGACTGGAACAAAGAAATGCTACTTGGCCTGGGCCCCTACTCTAATCAACAGACGGGTTATCTGGTCCAGTTATTTGATGAAATTAATCAGATAGCGATTAGGGCTTGGAAATCTATTCCTAACAAGGGGGAGGTATCTGGAAACCTTACTAAAATTGTACAAGGCCCTATGGAACCTTTTTCAGACTTTGTCGCCCGGGTGCTTGAAGCAGCTGGTAGGGTGTTTGGGAACACAGAGGCAGCCATGCCGTTAATAAAGCAATTAGTGTATGAACAATGCACCAGAGAATGCAGGTCTGCTATTACCCCCTACAAACATAAAGAGATTGAAACATGGACCAAGATCTGCAGGGAGCTTGGTGGGCCACTGACCAACGCCGGCCTTGCTGCTGCGGTAGTCCAGCTGACTCGAGGTGCCAAGGGGAACCCAGGCGCCTGTTTCAGGTGTGGCAAAGCAGGACATATAAAAAGGAACTGCCCAGAAAGAAAGACTGAGGGTGACACGGGAGGCAGCTGCTTCAGTTGCCGGCAGCCTGGCCTATGCCCAAAATGCAAAAAGGGGAAACATTGGGCCAATGAATGCCGGTCAGTAAAAGACATTAATGGGAGGCCACTTGAGGCAGAAGTTAATAGCACTCTGCCAAAAAATGCCCAGTGCGCCCCCCCCCCCCCCCCCCCCGCCCTCAGGGCCCACAAATATATGGTCAATGGAGACTCGGGAGAGACGCTGGGAACAAGGGGAGTGGCCGACCTTACAGCATCAAAGGAGCCGAGGAGAGCCACGAGAGCCACTACAGGCTCAGCAGGACTGGACCTCCACTCCACCTCCTGACTCATACTAACTCCTCAGATGGGGATCCGACTGTTAGAATCAGATTTTCAGGGCCCCCTGGAGCCAGGCACAGTGGGGCTCCTTTTAGGAAGATCATCCACTGCCCTGAGAGGCCTAAGGGTACATCCTGGCGTAATTGACCCAGATTACACTGGGGTAGTGAAGATCATGGTTGAGTCCCCCAAAGGCATTACTGCCATCTCCCCTGGAGATAAAATAGCTCAGCTGATACTTTTGCCTAGTCTGCATCAACATTTTACTGCAAAGGACAGGGAGAGAGGGGAAAGTGGCTTTGGATCCACGGGAATGGATTTGGCCTTTTTGTCCCTAGATTTAGATCAAAGACCGGTGTTAGAGCTTACTATAGATGGGAAAAGAGTCCTAGGGATCCTGTATACGGGGCAGATAGGAGCATCATTGCTAAAAAGGACTGGCCTGCAGGCTGGCCGGTGCAAGTCTCTTCTCAAACCCTACAAGGACTAGGTTATGCAAAGGCCCCAGTTATGAGTGCAAAACAGTTACAGTGGAAAGATGGGGAAGGACACTCTGGAGTCATGCAGCCTTAAGTTTTGGAACTTCCTGTTTCCCTATGGGGAAGGGATCTCTTGAGAGACATGGGCTTCAAATTGAGCAATGAATATTCCCCTGCTTCTCAAAAAATGATGAAGGACATGGGATACCATCCAGATTATGGATTAGGTAAATATTTACAAGGGAGAAAGGAGCTAGTGCAAACACGACAAAGAAATCCCAGGCAAGGTTTGGGTTTTTCCTAGGGGCCGCTGAGGAGGGAATTCCCATTACCTGGAAGACAGAGGAACCGGTATGGGTTCCTCAGTGGCCACTGTCCTCTGAAAAACTGAGCGCAGCAAAAGTCCTTGTGGCTGAACAGCTGGCATTGGGACACATTAAACCATCAGTGTCTCCGTGGAACACCCCCATCTTCGTGATTAAGAAAAGATCGGGAAAATGGCGCCTACTGCATGACCTAAGGGCAATCAATAATCAAATGCAGGTAATGGGCCCAGAACAATGAGGGATGCCATTGCTGTCTGCCTTGCCGGCATCCTGGCATATCATTGTGATTGACATAAAAGATTGCTTATTTTCTATCCCCCTTTATGGCAAGGATAGTGAAAGATTCGCTTTCACCATTCCATCTCAAAATCATGAAGAGCCCGATCAAAGATTTGAATGGGTGGTATTGCCCCAAGGAATAGCCAATAGCCCCACCATGTGTCAACTTTATGTTGGGGAGGCTATTGGACCACTGAGAAAAGAATTCCCTGCCCTAAAATGTCTTCATTATATGGATGATGTGTTATTGGCTGCTAAGGAAGAGATGATGTTAGACAAGGATTATATAAAGTTAGTTAAGCTGCTTGAAAGAAAAGGGCTGTTTATTGCCCCCGAAAAGGTGCAGAAAGAGAGAATGGTCACCTACTTGAGAGCAAAGATTGATGGGAACCGTATTATCCCACAAAAGGTGGAATTGAGAAAAGATAATTTAAAAACTTTAAATGATTTTCAGAAACTGTTAGGAGATATAAACTGGGTTAGATGTTATTTGAAGTTACCAAATTATGAGTTGAAACCTTTATATAGTGTGTTAAATGGGAACTCAGCTTTAGATTCCCCTCGACAGTTAACTCCTGAAGCAAGGGGTGCCTTACAAAAGGTGGAGGAAGGACTACAAGGTGCTTTCCTACAAAGATGTAGAGAAGGCCACGCCATCACACTATGCATCCTTCCTACATACTACCAACCTACAGGCTTGCTTTGGCAAGAGGGCCCGCTGCTATGGATCTACCCTAAGATATCTCCTGCTAAATCCATTGAGCATTATCCCACTGCAGTGGCAAAGTTAGCCTTAAATGGGATCCAGCAATGCTTACAATTTTTTGGCATGGCCCCTAATATGATTGTGGTGCCTTACTCCAGTCATCAAGTTAAGGTTCTTTGCTCCATGGTTGACGATTGGGCCATCCTGCAATGTGGATTTAATGGAAGTATAGATAACCATTATCCCAGACATCCATTATTAGTTTTTTTCAGGGAACACCCCGTGATATTCCCAAGGATGACATCGCCTCAGCCAGTTGGGGGAGCCCCAAATGTGTTTACTGATGGTTCTAAGACTGGCTGTGGGGCCTACATGATATCGGGACGAGAGCCTGTGCTACATCAATTCCAGCCTGGCTCCCCCCAGATTGTAGAATTGAAGATAGCAATAGAGGTTTTTAAGGCATGCTCCTTCGCTTTTAATTTGATTTCTGATTCAGCCTATGTTGTTAATGCTGTTAACATCCTGGAAGTGGCAGGACCCATAAAAGGTACCAGTCCAGTTTGCCTTTTGTTTAAGCAACTTCAACACTTAATTTGGCAAAGAAGGGCCTGCTTTTCTGTCCAACATATCAGAGCCCATACAGGTCTGCCAGGACTTCTGAGTGAGGGTAATGACAGGGTTGATCAGTGGACCAGAATGGAATGCATATTTTTAAGTTCCACCTTGGAAAAGGCAAGAGATTTTCATAAGACTTTCCATGTAAATGCCAGAGCTCTGCAACGGAAGTTTCATCTTTCTCGAGCAGATGCTCAACATGTGGTTCTAAATTGTCCTCAGTGCATAGTGCATCACCATCCACCCAGCTTAGGGGTCAACCCTAGAGGCTTGATCCCCCTAAAAATTTGGCAAATGGATGTCACTCATGTTTCAGAGTTTGGAAGTCTTAAGTATGTACATGTTTCTGTGGATACCTGCTCAGGCATTATACATGCCACGCCCTTATCCGGGGAAAAGGCACGCAATGTTATCTCCCACTGCCTGGAAGCATGGGCAGCGTGGGGCAAGCCACAACAGCTGAAGACCGATAATGGGCCGGCTTACACAGCTCAGAGCTTCACTTCCTTCTGCCAGCAGATGGAAATCCAACTTAACCATGGTCTGCCTTATAACCCTCAGGGGCAAGGCATTGTGGAGCATGCTCATCACACTCTGAAAGATTGTTTATCAAAACAAAAAGGGGGAATTGGCCACGGCCACACCCCCAGGGAAAGAATATCCCTTGCCTTATTTACTATCAATTTTTTAAATTTGGATGCCCAAGGCCGTTCTGCAGCTGATAGACATCAGGACCTACTAAAGGGATGGTAAAGTGGAAGGATATTCTGACAGGCCTCTGGCGTGGGCCTGATCCCGTGCTCACATGGGCACGAGGTTCTGTTTGTGTCTTTCCACAGGATCAGCAGGATCCAGTCTGGGTTCCAGAGCGTCTGGTCAGAAAAGTCCAGCATGAAGAGTGTCCAGAATGCCAGCATGGTGACCCTTCTGCTCCTGCTCTCGATAAGCCAGCTGGGGGGAATGGAGCTGAGATGGGGCATCCTCTCAGTGTTTCCAAAACCAATACCGGTGATGTATAGTGCTCAAGTTTTTCCCCGCTTTTTTGCTAGTAACAGAAGTTTTGGTTTGCCCTTTTTGCATTTGGATAGACAGTTGAGCCCCATAAAAGGAAATAGGATGTTTTCGCTAAAGGGCAGCCTGTGTTTTGTGTTGATTAGAAATATTAGTGAAAAGTCTCCCTGCGTGCAGCTGTATAATCAATCTGCGGCCTGGTTCGAAACTCCTTGGACACCGACCCGGGCTTCTGTAAATGCCTCTTGGATATCTGGGTGGTGGCCTAGTAGAGCAGGAGAAGGATCTCCTCCTTCGCAACCTATGTGGGCCCCCTTTTGTAGTGGGGATATTGAAGGAGATGGCAGGTTCCCCTGGACAGGCTGCCAGAGTAGAGAGATTGTCTGGGCTGTGAAGAATTATTTTTCCTTTTCCCCCGCTATGCGTACTGAATTTAATAGATCTTATTCAGGAGGGAATTTTACTAATCAGGACCCGGGATACTTCTATGAGGTTAATCCCTTTGATTTATGGCTGTTATGTGGGATAAATGGTAGCTGCACAGATCTAGCCCCTTTTTCCATGATTGGGGGAGGTGCCCAGGGAGTAGGGCGATTTAACTGGACCCTCCATAGATCGTTTGGAGACTTTTTCAATCCTCGGCCTGTTGCAAGAATAGTCACGCAGCCTGGCACGACTACACCCTCATATATGGTTTTGGGATCTTGGAGAGGAACCAAGTACCTTTGAGAATTTGTATAGTGCCGAATATTCCCCTACCCCTGTGTGTGTGTGGCCTCCGTTTGTGTGGATAGTCAGTAATGGCTCTATGGAAGGGGATAGGTTGAATTGCTCACCGACAACCTGTTTTTATGCCCTTTGCTGGAATGCTAGTGTGTTTCAGCTGCCTGTGGTTGCTCGCCTGCCCAGGTATGTGCCTATTCCCGTGGAGGCTCCCAGCAGCATGACACTGCTTAGACCCAAAAGAGATTTTGGCATCACTGCTGCCATTGCGGTTGCCATCACTGCCGCAGCTGTCGGGGCCACGGTGTCCGCAGTCTCCTTGTCTGGCACGGTACAGACAGCTTCTGCTCTGAATAACTTGTCAGCTAATGTGTCACATGCCCTGGACTTGCAAACATCTCTTAATTCTCAAATAAAAGGAGGGCTTATGATTGTTAATCAGCGCATTGATTTGGTTCAAGAGCAGTTGGATACCTTATGGCAGCTAGCACAATTAGGTTGTGAATGGAAAATGCCAGGACTGTGTATCACATCTGTCCAATATACTAACTATACTCGAGCTGCAGAGCTGGCGAGGTCCCTGTCCGCTTATCTTTTCCAGAACTGGTACCTGGAATTTGAAGACACTTTGAAAGAATTGAGGTTGGCCGTGGTGAACGTGAATTCTACCCGGGTTGATCTCTCCCTTGCCACGGGACTGTCATCGTGGCTGGACTCCGCCATGGACCATCTAAAAGAATGGGCGGGCTTGGGGGCGCTGACAGGCCTCTTGATCTTGGTCTCCCTGATTTGCCTGTGGTGCATATATAAGATCAGAGTCACACAGAAACGGGATGCAGCCATGATTGCTCAAGCCTTTATAGCCATTGAAGCTGGACAGTCTCCCCAGGTCTGGTTGGCCGCTATTAAAAGTTAAAGTGATATTTCTCCCAACCAGGGTGCAAGGCCGAGCACTGCACGGGGATCTGCTTGTGTGCAGTTAAGCAATCCCCGGGGAGCATGTCTGATTGCAGGAAGGTTGTACACCAAATCCTTCCCCTGGAAAAAGGGGTACCGGACGGGCCAGGGTCACAACGGGCAGAGAGCCCGTGGTTGATTCCAGTGCAATGTTCCATGATTTGCATACCAGGGATCAGACCTCTGCTCTCACCTGTGTTGTTTTTAAAAATAAATAAGGGGGAACTGTGGAGAGCTGCACTTTGTCGGCCCAAAAGATGGCGCCGGCCTCTGCCTCCCACCATCCCGAGGGTGAGAGGTCTTTGTCCTGGACAATTTCTTATCTGGCTAAGGCTGGGCTTCAGGCCTGCTTCCGTGCATGTGGACCCTTCTGCTTTCGCCACGTGGCAGTCTGGGGTGGGCTACCAAGGGCCTTTTAAGCAGAGGGTCGGGTTTCCTCGGGGCCCCAGAAGAAGATTGTACAAGGCTCCTGAAATAAACTGCAGGAAGAAGAGTTCCCGAGTTGTGTCTTACTTGCTGGTCAAGATAGGCACAGCACTCTAGTTCTTAGCTCTCAGGAAAATGATAATCAAGACAACTTGCAACTAAGTACAGTAAAATGCATGACATTTGGATGTCATCCAAATTTCAAAGATTTGGCCACTGTTGTCCATATAACGTTCCTGTTTTGCTGGGCAATATTCCTACCTTTGACCAGATACTTAGTTGGTTTTTTGATCGTCACTGATGATTCCAAAGCTGTGTGTCACCTCAATGTTAAGTCTGGTGCCACACTCAGAACCAGCAGGCTTCTTTATAATCATGTGAATGTGAAGCCCCTGCTGCCGAAGAGACCCAAGCAACTGGGGGGGAGGGGGATGTATTACTCATCGGCCATCTTGGGACGGTTGATCAAGAAGCACCTTACAGTCAAATTGAAGATGGCTCAGCACAATTAACCTGGCTTGCATCTGCAATTAATTTCAATCTCACACCTCCTGAGAGTGAAAATGCTGAAAGTCTACTGGGAGCCTTTCTGGAAAGACATTACAGCAGAAACATAGTCAGGAGAAAGGCATGGCACAACAGAACACATCATCAGGTATACCAAACCATACTAGTATACCATACCCCCAGCAGAGCCAAAGAAGAAAACACGGATAAAAACAAAATCAACCCCCAAAACAGTCAAGCCAAAAAAGGAACCTCTGGTCCTTATTTCACAGGAAAACAATTGGGAAGAGCAGCTTGCAACTAAGTACAGTAAAATGCATAACATTGGATGTCATCCACATTTCAAAGATTTGGCCAGTCTGGTCCCCATGATGTTCCTGTTCTGCTGGGAAATATTCCTACCTTTGACCAGATGCTAACACCGGTGGCTCATAGTAGTGACATAGGCTTAACACACAACACCCTATTTAATCCTGTCAGATACAATTCACAAGGTACTCTGAATCAGCAAAGGACGAAGTGAAAGTTGAGCCACCAGAGTCTCTACCATCATGCCAGTTCAAGACAGCAGGCAGGCATTTGCAGACCTGACAGAATTATCTCAGGTAGAGCCCAGGGTGAACACCAGTGAGAGAGCTAAGCCTCTGCCACAGCCTTCCCCTCCATCTAACCAGTGTGCTAACTTGCCTGGTGCTGATAAAACACAGTTTCACCTAGGTGCTCAAGAGAGCCTGGTGCATCAGATACGGCCAACGTGGCCAACGTTGCCTGGTACCTCTCCTGACACACCCTTTCCGGAGCTCTTGTCCATCCTCAGGAAAGAGAATGTGACAAATTCCACTGGGATTACAATTGGATTTGCAAAGTGGGGACTACAGACACCAAGCAATGGATCATTGGGGGACTGTATCAAACACAGTGCACACGCATATACGCTGTTATCTTAAACTGCTGATCTACATCTTTGAATTGCCCTTCCTGACCAGCATCTCACAAGAAATGCATAGTTTTTGGGGCTCTATTCTGTTCTGCTGTGATTTCACATTGTTCTGCACTTTCTGGTTTTTCTCTGTACTGAGGAAACTTGCAAATTTCTTATCTCCTGTGAGAGCGATTACACTAAATCTTTCAAGCCTCTTGGCTTCTGCTGAATTTTACCACTAGGATTTGCCTCTCTGGGTTACCAGTTAAAATTGAAGGAGGTGGACGGGCAGTGGTGGGGCACACCTTTAATCCCAGCACTTGGGAGGAAGAGGCAGGTGGATCTCCGAGTTCGAGACCCGCCTGGTCTACAAGAGCTAGTTCCAGGACAGCCTCAAAGCCAGAGAAACCCAGTCTTGAAAACAATTAGAAGAAGAAGAAGAAGAAGAAGAAGAAGAAGAAGAAGAAGAAGAAGAAGAAGAAGAAGAAGAAAAGAGGGAGGTGAAGATACTGACTAACGCTTCACACTCATCCTAATCTCTGTGCCCTCTATATTCTTTTTCATCTAGCCGCTCCTAAGTAGTAGCAGAGGTCTCTGGTCTCTATTAAAGTGCTAACCAGTTCAGGGCCAGATATTTCCTGCTGTGCTGTGCCTATGGGAAGTCTCACCTTATGTTTCCTCAGCCACGGAGCAGCTCACATACACACACATACGTTCGTGTCTTCTGTGAGGGAAGCAGCCTTCCAAAACTTTTAAACTCTAAAATCTTCTAACTTGCTTCTGCTTTACTTCCCCTCTCCTGGCTATTAAAATGTACCTAAGCAAATATACAATCATCTGTCTAGCAATTTTCTGTCTCATTTCTCTAACTTATAGTTACACGCTTTTATTCTTAAGGGCCACTCACTTCTCTATCATCGGGCTAATATTCCTGGTCATCACCCTTTATAACCAACCAAGTGCATTTCAATGAAAACACATTTATACACGATATTTGGGAAAGGGGGCGTCGTTCTCTCCAAACTACTTCCTGCTGTTAGGGGTGCAGAAATACCACGGGGATCCTAAGAAAACCCAGAAATCCTGGCTAGGTTGGTCTGCGAGGCCGCCTTGTCCCAGCTGTCTTAGATGCTGGATCACCTGGGAACTGCTTCGAGGGGGTCTTGCTTCATGAACTCACTAGTCTGGAAGGAACCCACAGCTTTTCACCTTCTGTGGAAACAAAAGCAGAAAGTCTTTTCCCAAGGAAACGATCCTGCTACTTACATGATGAAGTCAAAGTAATTTTGAAATGTATGAGTTAACTCAGCAGCATTTAAAATCAGGTGTATTTTTTTGGCAAATAATTCAAAGAGAGCACAATACTGTAGACTCTGTATTTTCCTTTTTTATTATACTATTTGATTTTTACTTCTCATTTTCTATTGTTCTATTTTTTTTTAATTTTCATTTTCGTTTTGAGACAGCACTTCTATTTCCAATCCAAGTCTCAGGAGTTGAGGCCCCCTTACTGGACCTTTACGAATCGACCCTCATAAACCTTGCTTGCTGGCTCGCCTTCTGAGGGCTCTCTCTCAGGTTCCCCTTTCTTTTCTGCTATCGATGGAATCTCCTCAACCAGAACTAAGTTCCAGTATGAGGCGAAAGCCTGAATATTTAGTTAAAAGCAGAGATGTCTGGCCATGTGTGCTATGTGCATCTGTCCCACCTCGTTCCAGAGGGAGAGCAGCCTTCTGTACACTGACAGCACAATGGAGTAATCCCAGGTCTAAGAAGCATGGGAGAAACCCCAGGTGTAATTGATGCCAGAGGGCAAGGCCTGGGCATCACACATCCCCATGAAAAGGAAGGGAAGAATACTAAAAGCATGACGGGAATGGAGGCAGGGCAGTGGATGCCAGCCAAGAAAGTCCACTTCTGGGTCAAGTCAAGGGAGACCTCAATTCAAATGTAAATGAGCTTGAACTGCTGATCGGGTGTAAATTCCACCAACTTGGATCATCCTAACACACAGTGCTGCTAGTCAACCCCAAATGCCCGAGTAGGGATGTAGTAAGGAACCTAAAGATGACTCTTCAGTTCAGCATAGCCTTTTATCAATAATAAAAGACAGGAGATGGACACTCGAACAAGTGGTAGTCATCAAAGCCCTTACTCAGCTCTCAGAAGCTCCATCTGAGAATTCCTCACGATTCAAGTAAGAAGGATGAAAGGACAGATCAGACAACAGCTAGTCTGCTTCATAGTTGTAAGGCTATCCTGAATTCTGTGAGAAAAGACTCCAGGACACAAACTCACAAGGGAAGAGTCTTCAGCACCCGTGTCTTCGGACACTGGTCTTCAATGGCCAGATCACAACGATCAAGTAGTTGGATAGCTCAGCTACCAACCAAGAACTTGCAAACTCATGTGAACATGCCAATACACTTGAAGGGAGTAGGAAATGCATTGCTGGAGGCAAAATGACCCTTGGTCAACATGCACATTATACTGAAATTGAAGAAGATGTGGCAGCTCAATTGACCCAGCTTTCATCCCACATTAATTAGAATCTCACTAATCCAAAGAGTGAGAATGCTGAATGTCCACGGGGGAGCCTTGTTTCAAAGACTATCCAGGAGAAGGGCATCGTACAACAGAAACCACCGTCACCTTTACTAACCAGACCTAGTAGACCGCCAACAAAGCCAAAGAACAAGCCCCAGAAAAGAAGCAAGAACGACCCCTAAAACAGACAAGCCGCAAAAGGAACCGCTAGTCCTTAGCTCTCAGGAAAATGATAATCAAGAGCAGCTTGCAACTAAGTACAGTAAAATGCATGACATTTGGATGTCATACAAATTTCAAAGATTTGGCTAGTGTGATCCAAAATGACCTTCCTCTTTTCCTGGGCAATATTCCTACGTTTGACCAGATACTAAGTTGGTTTTGCAGATCGCCACTGATGATTCCAAAGCAGTGTGTCACCTCAATGTTAAGTCTGGTGCCACACTCAGAACCAGCAGGATTCTTTATAATCATGTGAATGTGAAGTCCATGCTGCCGAAGAGCCCCAAGTGGGGGTTGGGAGAGATGTATTACTCATTCACCATCTCGAACAGTTGATCAAGAAGTACCTCCTTACAGTCAAATTGAAGATGGCTCAGCACAATTAACCCAACTTGCATCTGCAATTAATTTCAATCTCACACCTCCTGAGAGTGAAAATGCTGAAAGTCCACCAGGAGCCTTGCTTGAAAGACTTTAGAGCAGAAACATAGTCAGGAGAAAGCCATCGCACAACACAACACATCTTCAGGTATACTAAACAAAACTAGTATACCATACCACCAGCAGAGCCAAAGAAGAAAACACAGATAAAAGCAAAATCGACCCCCAAAGAGACAAGCCAAAAAAGGAACCTCTAGTCCTTAGCTCACAGGAAAAAGATAATCAAGAGCAGCTTGCAACTAAATACAGTAAAATGCATGACATTTGGATATCATCCAAATTTCATGATTTGGCCAGTTTGGTCTACATGATATTCCTATTTTGCTGGGAAATATTCCTACCTTTGAGGAGATATTAACACCGGTGGCTCATAGTAGTGACATATTATGCTTGAAACACAATACCCTATTTCCTCCTGTCAGTCAGATACATTTCAGAAGGTACTCTGAATCAGCCAAGGAGGAAGAGAATGTTGAGCCACCAGAGTCTCTACCATCTTGCCAGTTCAAGACAGAATCCAGCAGGCAGGCATTTGCAGACCTGGCCGATCGATCTCAGGTAGAGCCCAGGTTGAACATCAGTGAGAAAGCTCACCCTCTTCCACAGCCTTCCCCTCCGTCTAACCAGTGTGCTAACATGCCTGGTGCTGATAAAACAGTTTCCCCTAGGTGCTCAAAAGAACCCTATGCATCAGATACCACCTACATTGCTTGGTAGCTCTCTTGACACACCCTTTCCAGGGCTAGCATCCATCCTCAGGAAAGAGAAGGTGACAAATTCCTATGGGATTACAGTTGGTATTGCAAAGTGGGAACTACAGACACCAAGCAATGGACCACTGGGGGCCAGCATCACATATAGTGCACAGGTAGATTTGAATGAGACCATCAGGAACCACTCTAGGGAACCTGCAACATTGCTGCTACCTGGAGTGAATGACTCTGGAAAAGGACTCTGACTTGGAACTGCCCTCTGAACTTCACACGTGCACCACGGTGTATCGGTGTATAGTCTTGTCCTTGCAAGAGCAACCTACCACACCAGCAAATACATGAATGTATCAAACTGTAACATTAACTAGGCATGGTGGTATACTCTTTTGATCCCAGCACTCCAGAGGCAGAGTCAACTGCATTTCTGAGTTCAAGTCCCACCCGGTCTCTAGAGAGAGTTCCAGGAGTGCCAGGGTTGCCTTAAAAACAAACAAATTTCAACTATGTCATTCCAAGAATTTTTTTCTTTTTTTTTTTTTTTTTTTTTTTTTTTTTTTTTTTTTTTGAGACAGGGTTTCTCTGTGTAGCTTTGGAGCCTGTCCTGGAATTCACTCTATAAACCAGCCTAGCCTGAAACACACAAAGATCTACCTGCCTCCCATCCTGAGTGGTGGGATTAAAGGGGTGTGCCACCACAGCCTGAACCAACAAGATTGTTTCTGTTCTATTTTTTTTTGTCTTTTAGTTTTTCTGTATTTATTTTATGTGAGTGAATGTCTTATGTGAATGTATGAAAATGCACAACATGTGTACCTGGTACCCACAGAGGCCAAAAGAAACCATCCAGTCCACTGTAACTGGAGTTAGAGATGACTGTGAGTCACACCTGTCTCTCCAGCACATTGTTTTAAATTTTCAAAATTAATCTGTTTCTGGTGCTAGGAAGATAGCTAAGCAGTTAAGAGCACTGGCTGCTCTTCCAAAGAGCTGGGTTCAATTCCCAGAACCCACAACTGTCTGTAACTCCAGTGACATGACACCCTCACACAGATATACATGCAGGCAATACCAACACACAGAATAAAATTAAAAATAAATATAAAAGATTAATCTGTTTTATTTTATGTATATGACTACTTTGTGTGCATGTATGTCTGTATACCAATGGTGTACCTGGTGCCCCTGGAGGTCAGAAATGGATATCAGATCCTGTGGAACTGGAGTCATGGATGATTGTGAGCCACCATGGGATTGTTAGGATCTGAACCCAGGTCCTCTGCAAGACTGACTAGAGCTCTTAAGGAATGTGCAATCACTCATACTGAGCCATCACTTCAGTCTGTGTTTTGTATTGTATTGTTTTGTTTTGTTTTGTTTTGTTTTGTTTTGTTTGGACAGGGTCTTATGTAACCCTAGCTGGCTTTGAACTCATTATACAACCCAAGATGATCTTTTGTTTTGCTTTGATTTATTTTGTATTTGGAGACATGGTTTCTCTGTGTTATAACCCTGTCTGTCTTTCTTTTCTTTCTTTCTTTCTTTCTTTCTTTCTTTCTTTCTTTCTATCTTTCTTTCTTTTTACACTGTTGGTAACTCTTTTGATTATTTTGTTTTTCAAGGCAGGGTTTGTCTATGTAACAGCCCTGGCTGCCCTGGAACTCATTCTGTTGACCAGAGTGGCCTTGAACTCATAAGAGATCTGTCTACCTCTGCCTCCCAAGTACTGGGATTAAAGGTGTGTGTCACTACTTCCCAGCCACCCTGGCTTTCTGGGAACTAGCTCTTGTAGACCAGGCTGGCTTCAAACAAAGAGATCTGCCCCAAATAATCGTCAACTCTAGCCACTCCTGCCTCTAACTCCAGAGCAAATTTTCCTTGCCATATCCTAGTTTGTTTCACTTGCTTCTGAAAGCCAAAAATTGGGGTGACTGCCCATCACCTAACTCAAGATTTAGTAATTTGCTAGGAAGTAGTCCAGAGGCTTTACTTACTTAAGATGGGAAGGGTGAAGATATTGAGCTGGAGGAGCAGATGCAGAGGCTACTTGGAAGCCTGAGGAGTCATGAAGCTTCCTTCCATGCTCCCTCTGGGCCTACCACCTTCCCCAATCTACCTCAGTGCACAAACTCAGAAAAAAATTCTGCAGCTCAAAGCTTTTGAAGGGTCCCAATCAGTAAATTGTTAGAAAGGACTAAAGGCTCAAATCCAGGAATCTGCCTGCTCCTCTGCAAACCATTCCTTCCCAGAGGTTATGGGTGCCCCTCCTTGAAGTTCTTCTTTACCATAAACAAACTCCCCAGTGATTAACACGATTGTTCAGAATAACAAAAGACACTCCTTCTACTCAGGAAACTCCTGCAGGTTTTGAGAGTCAGGAACAGAATCTGGAACTAAACCACAAAGGCACAATCCTAAAAACAAGTTTTCTCTTTCAGGTTCCAAAATTGCTAGAGGTGGAAAGGGTGAGTGGCTATGTGACTTGCTTGTGCCATGCTTGTCTGGTGTGTCATCGGTCCTCAGTTCAGTCCTTGAATGGGTAGCAAGTTTGTGGCCAGCCTGGGTTACATGAGACCTTATCTGTTTCTGCAGAAAACAGCTATGGGTGGGATTTAACTGAATGACACAAGCAGATTGAGAAGGCTCAGCAGATTCATGGCATTTTGCCTCAGTTTCCCTGCAGGTGACCATTAGCAGGGGGAAGAGCAAAATATGGAACACTTCATGAATTTTGGGGTCATCCTTGCACAGGATCCATGCTAATTTTCTTTAGATTGTTCCAAAGTCAGCAAGACACCTAGTTTAAAATAAACATACCTATGCCATGCCAGATGTGGAGGTCCATGCTTTTAATCCAGGGAGATAGAAGCAGGAGTGTCTCTGTGAGCATCTTGTTCTGCACAGAACTGTTCAAGCCAGCCAAGGCTATAAGTCCAAGTCTGTATTAAAACTTTAGGTTTACCAGAAGAATGTGTCAGTTAAATTAAAAATAATCATGAGAGAAAGACCAGAAGAATGAGTAAATTAAATTCAAACCTTTAGGTTTACTGGTTTGTGGTGACACACACCTTTCATTCCAGCACTTGGAAGACTGAGGCAGGGGGATCACTGTAAATTTGAGGCCAGTCCAGTCTACAGAGCCAGGCTCCAAAGCTACACAGAGAAACCCTATCTTGAAAAACAAAAAAAATCAAAAGAGGAACACAAAGGGATATAGGGCTATACACATGTAGTTCATTGCTTGCTTGGTATGCAAAAGGCTGTCAGTTAACCACACATGAAAAATTAATAAGGCAGGGGGAGAGCCGGGAGGTGGTGGTGCACACCTTTAGACCCAGCACTCAGGTGGCAGAGGCAGGTGGATCTCTTTGAGTTTGACATCAGGACACCCTCCAAAGCCACAGAGAAACCCTGTCTTGAAAAACAAACAAACAAACAACAACAGAAAAGGCAGGAAGGTATCAGGGCTCACACCTTTAGACCCAGCAGTTAGGAGACAAATTTGAAGTAAGTGTAGTGTTGAAAGCAAGCCCTTGTCTCAAACCTAAATAAATAAGGGCTAGCAAGATGATTCCATGGGTCAAGTTACTTGTTACTAACACTGATGGCCTGAGTTTGATTGCCAGAACCCACACATGGTGGAGGGAGAGAAATCACTCTTCCTCGGAGCTGCAGCCTACCCCACACATCATCAGTATGGTTTTTCTTAATAAGTAAAGAGAGCCAGGCAGTGGTGACTGTTAGACTCCCGGAAAACTCAGTTATCCGGGGTCCCAGGCCTCGACCTTGGTCACCCCAATCACCAGGCAGATTTGAGAGCTTGCTGCAAACTGCATGAGGCTCATTGTTTTTTGTTGTTGTTGTTGTTTTTTGTTTTGTTTTTTAAAGAGCTAAGCCCATGTTAGCTCGGGTCTTTCACCCATCTGCCCTGGTGGATGGCTCGCAAAAGGCCCCTGGAACCAGCTGCCGATGATCTTGTAGGGAAGCGTAAGGGGAGTGTCTAGGGGTATGCAGATGCTCAGGATTGGTGTGCCCTCCAGGCTTGGAGGGTTTGCCCTGTGTTGATTGGCCAACTGGTTGTTGTGGCCCATAGGCCCTCCCAGGGTGGTTGCTATGCTTTGTGTGTCATTGCGTGCGTTGTCAGTAAAGTACACCCAGGGTCGTAAAGCATAGCGCCACCAGCTAACTTCTTACTGGTTCCTTGTCAGGAGGCAGGCATCTGACCTCTAATGACTAAGACAAGGTCATAGCAAGCACGTGTTACTGTCATGGCTGCCAAAATGGGGGGCTGGTCCCTTCAGTGACATATGTCTTTAATCCCAGCAATTGGATGCCAGCCTGGTCTACAGAGTGAATTCCAGTATATCCAGGACTGTTTAACAGGGACACCATGCGCGCACACACGTGTGTATGTGTGTGTGTGTGTGTGTGTGTGTGTGTGTGTGTGTGTGTGTGTGTATGTGTGGTGTGTGTGTGTCTGTGTTTTTTGGGCGGGGTAAAAAAACAGGACTTATGCTGTGTGAGTGGTGGCACAGGCTTTTAATAAGCACTCTCGCAGAGGGCAGGCCGGATCTCTCTGTGAGTTCGAGGCCAGCCTGGTCTCCAGAGGGAGTGCCAGGATAGGCTCCTAAGCTACACACAGAAACCCTGTCTCGAACCAATACCCCCACCCCAAAGAAAACCGGTTTTGGAGGTTCATGCCCATACTTCTAGTATTTGAGGAGATGGAAGCAGGAGTACAGATTCCAGATCATCCCTAACTGTTTGAGGCTAGTCTAGGAGACATGCACTGATGTCTCAAAAGAACAGTCACACTAACACACAAGGGTACATTTACTGAATAGGAACACACATGAGATTTAATGAGATGGAGAGATGGACCAGCAGTTGAGAGCTTTCCTTGCCTTCCTGAGGACCTGCTATTATTTCCAGCAACTACATGGTGGCTCACAACTATCCTTAACTCCCCAAAAGGCAATCAAATGGGTTTCTTGCTTGTTTCCCCCTTCCCTTCCTTAAAGATAATAAAGTCTACCTCACCTGAAGTTTCTTGCCTCCTTTACACTGGGCATGCTCTCTACCAGGTCCCCTTGCCTGCACTATATAATTGCTTATTATCTTGCAACCTCCAGCCAGTTTCTGGACACTTAATTGAAACAGTTCTATTGTTTCCTTGAGACAAGGTACCACTTTGTAGTTCAGGTTGGCTTAGAACTCTCTATATAAACCAAGATGGCCACAAACTCAGTGATCCCCCTGCTCTGCCTCCTGAGTACTCAGTGGGTGTAAAGACAGGAATCATGATGCCCAGCCTACTTATTCTTAACCCACTAATGAATGAGAACTCTTTTCTTCTTTATGGTCTCCTTAACCCCCTTTTTCATTAGTTTCTTCTCTCCTGTTCTTCCCAGTGTTTTTCTTCTTTATCTGTATGTTTGTCTCTTTGTGTGTACTATTGGATCCCCTGCAGCTCTTTGCTCTCCACCTTGTTTGAGGCAGGGTTCCTTTATTGTTTGCAGCTGCATATGCCAGCATCTTTCCCTCAAGCTCAAGTGATTCTCCTGTCTGGATCTCCCTCTTGAAGTAAGAGCATTGGGATTGCAGAAGTCAGCTGCCGACTGCACCCAGCTGTCCATGGGCTCTAAGGATTCAAACTTAGGTTTTCATAGTTGCTCATCAAGTGATCTACCCATTGAGCGCTCTTCCCAGTCTCTCTCTCTCTCTCTCTCTCTCTCTCTCTCTCTCTCTCTCTCTCAAGATTTTATTTATTATATATAAAATGCTTTGGCTGCATGAATGCCTGCAGGCCGGAGGAGGGCACCGGATCTCATTATAGATGGTTGTGAGCCACCATGTGGTTGCTGGGAATTGAACTAGGACCTCTGGAAGAGCAGTCAGTTTTCTGAACCTCTGAGCCATCTCTCCAGCCCCCCAGTCTCTTTTTAAAACATTTTTTTAAACATAGAATCTTATGGAGCCCATGCTAGGCTCAAACTTGTTATGTACTGAAGATAATGTTGAATTTCTGATGCTCCTACCGCCATTTCCCAAGGGTTGATGTTATGGGTCCATGCCACCAGACCTAGATACTCCCTTTTTCTTTTTCATTTATTTGTTTGTTTTTTCTTTCTTTATTTTTTGTTTTGTTTTTGAGTCCTGGCTGTCTTGGAACTCAATATGTAGACGAGGCTGGCTTTGAATTCACAGACATCTTCCTGCCTCTGCCTCCTAACTGGAGTGCTGGGGTTAAAGTTGTATGCTACCACTGCCCAGCTTACTGTCTTTGGAGTCTCCCCACCTCACTCATGAAACTTGTTCTCTTTCTTTTGCATCTCTCTTAACTCCAGGCACACTCCTCGTACATTAAAAACAGCTGGCAGCTTTGTAGGAAGTTGCCCTTGTATTTTCCCATCCTTCTGGTACTGGGGATAGAATCCCAGGCTTTGTGCATGGTAGAAAACTCTGCACCACTGAAATACTCTGCCGGTTCTCTTTTCCTCATTTCCGAGTCTTGAATGTGTAATAGAAAACTTGAGACAAGTAAGGTTCATGACAATGCTTATTAAAATCAGATATGAATTGCTGCATCGAGCCCCAGACCTACAATCCCAGGACCCTGGAGGTGGAGGCAAGAGGATTAGGCATTCAGGTCCTCCTCACAATCATAGCAGGTTCCAGTCCTGCCTCAATTAATGAAACCCTATCTCAACCAAACCAACTAGGAAGCTTGGCCGTGGTGGCACACACCATGAATCCCTGTACTTGGGAGGCAGAGGCAGGTAGATCTCTGTGAGCTCAAGTCCAGCTTGGTCTATATAGTGAGTGCCAGGGCAGCCAGACCTGTGATAGAGAGAACCCTGGTTCCAAACAAAAAAAGCTAGGAGGTTGAAAAGCAAAGGCCACTAAGGCACTGCTGCTCTCTCCAGCTCTGATCCACTCCTGTATTAGAGGAGTTGTCCAATAGCAGCAGCCTGTGTCTGCTGTTAATCATATCAGCTAGAATAAAACCACAACCACAGTTTGAGCCAAATGTGAAGCAAGCTTAATTTTTTTGATTGAGGTACATCCAAGAATTGGCCATGATTGCCCCCTAAACCCTAGTTTTTAAAAAAATTTATGTATCATGTATTCACTGTTCTGCATGCATGTATCCCTGCAGGCCAGAAGAGGGCATCAGATCTCATTACAGGGGTTATGACCCATTCAGTGGTTGCTGGGAATTGTACTCCGGTCCTCTGGAAGTCCAGGTATTGTTCTTAGACACTGAGCCATATCGCCAGCCACTCTTGGGTCCCTTTTATGGCATAAAATAACAATTAGTTTAACAGAAGGGAAAACAAAAAATCACAAGGTCCCCACTCAAAAACGAATCAAGGTCATGTGCTGTGGAAGGTCAGGTTCCAGGAAACAAAGCAACTTAACTCTCACAGCAAATAGAAATCTCATTAAGTAGATCAGGCTGGATTCAAAGACTCAGCAATTCCCCTGCCTCTACCTCTGGAGTGTCAAAGCCAACATGCCCTGCTGCATCCCACTTTTTATCTTTTGTGTTATCTGTTTTCCTATTAGTTTCACATTCATCCCTTGGAAAAGCACATTGTTTGAGAGATGGAACTAATTTTCTCTCCTTTAGCCCATGAATACTATTTTCTAGATGTCCTAGGAAGATGATTGCTCCTTCTGTGTGTCCACCATCTGTTAGGTGTGGCAGCACACATCTGTACCTGCAAGGAAGCAATGTGTCTAATGGCATCCTCATGGCTGTGCTACAGTGGACATTCACTTATCTAGGATACAAGCTTGCTCTCTGATTTTTTTTAAAATTTGAGACAGGATCTCTTTCTGGTATGGCCCAGGATCACTGGAGTACATGCCACCATGTCCAGTTTCATTGGTGCTGAGATCATGTTAGAGTTTGCAGAATTCTCGGTAACTTAGCTGCATCTCCAAGCCCTTAATCTTATACTTTCTCTAAAAGGGTTTTACTCTGTAGTCCAGGCTGGCCTTGAAGGAACGATGTAGAGCAGGCTGACTTCACACTCTTTTCACTTTTCTTGCCTCAGCTTCTCCAAAGCTGTCATCACAATCATGAGTCACCATGCTAAGCTACTTTAGGATCAGTTAAGATGGCACAATGGAATAAGGGCATTTATACTAAACCTGAGACCTGAGGAGTTCAATCCCCAGGAGACACATGGTAGAAGGAGAAAAGAAACTGACTACATAAGTTTTTTGACCTCCACAGGCCTGCTCCCCCAAACCACTACATAAGTGAACATTTGATTTTTAAAAATTGCAATAGCTGTTATGTCAAGAATGGACAGTAGAGGGCGAGAGAAAGCAAGGAAACTAACTAACTGTGGTTTTTCTAGTTTGTGGACAGAACACAAAGTTCCTGATTGTGGAAGAGTGAAGTCTGAATGAATGGTATACTTAGGAAAGAAGATCAGTGGTTGCAGGCAACAGAAAATGAACTGAGAAGTGACACACTTTCTCCAACAAGGCCACACCCATTCCAACAAAATCACATCTATGTGATAGGTAGGGTTTTATTTGAGGGTGGTGATAGGGGAGGATGTGAGGGAGAGGGAATTGGGATTGTCATGTAAAACAATTTTGTTTCTAATACAAATAAAAAAATCTGAAAAAAAGTGGAGTGCAGAACTAAATAGAGAATTCTCAACAGAGGAATCTAAAATGGCTGAAACACACTTGAGAAAGTGCTCAACATCCTTAGCTATCAGGGAAATGCAAATCAAAACCACTCTGAGATACTATTTTACTCCTATCAGAATGGCTAAAATCAATAAAACCAATGACAATCTATGCTGGAGAGGATGTGGAGAAAGGGGAACACTCCTCCATTGCTGGTGGGAGTGCTAACTTGTACAACCACTTTGGAAATCACTCTGGTGGTTTCTCAGGAAATGGGAATCAGTCTACCTCAAGATCCAGCAATTCCTCTCTTGGGTATATACCCAAAAAATACACATTCATACAATAAGTACATATTTTCAACTCTGTTCATAGCAGCATTATTTGTAATAGCCAGAACATGGAAGCAACCAAGATGTCCTTCAGCTTAAGAATGGATAGAGAAAATGTGGTACATTACTCAGCAGAAAAAAAAAAAAAAAAACAATGGAATCTTGAAATTCACAGGCAAATGGATGGAACTAGAAGAAACCATCCTGAGTGAGGCAATGGAGTCACAAAAAGATAAACATGGTATGTACTCACTCATATATGATTTTTAGACATAGAGCAAAGGATTATCAGTCTACAACCCACACTGGCAGAGGAGCTAGGAAACAAGGAGGCACCAAGGGAAGATTGCATAGTACCTCGAAGAAAAGGAGGGGACCAAACTCATGAATAAAGTGGGATCAAGGGGCATTGGTGGAGAGGAAGGATATGGAAATATGATAGAATTAAAGAATATAAAATAAAAAAAGGAAAGAAAAAGAAATAAGATCATTAGTACTAGTGCCAAAAATCTTGCTTGCCATTCTAGCATAGTAGAGCCTATTTTATTGAAGACAAACCAGTTTCAGAGACAGTATGAGCAGATCATTTCCATATGAGTGTTTTGGGAAAAGTTTTGAACAGAAGCAAATACCAGCTCTTAACCATTGAAACATCTCTCCAGCCCTACTCATGGCTTCTTAACAGAGCTTTGCCTATTGGTGTGAAAACCAGCAACATATCCTCTTGTCACTCATTTCTGATGTTTAAGAGCACTGGGCCTACACTCAAGACTGCCTAAGTCACACTATCCTCTGGGTGAAATTACTTATCACTCAGGAAATGTCCAATCAACATTCCAATTTGTACAAAAGAGCTGTCTCTCCTGAAATCGTTTGATTTCATTATTTCAAACCCGGGGTAACAAACATCATCTCTTTATTACATCTCTAACCAACCTTGGCACAGTGCTCACTCCCTGGAACACTGTTTTGTTTTTTCTTTCAGAGCTGAGGACCAAACCCAGGGCTTTGTGCTTGCCTGAGCTAAATTCCCAACCCCAAGTGGGGTTCTTGACATTTTTTTAGCCAGGCTGTATGAGGCAGAGACAGGAGGACAGGTAGTGCTGTTACACAGAGAAACCCTGTCTCAGAAAAAACAAAAAGGTTTATATTTTAGCCAGGCAGTGGTGGCACAAGCCTTTAATCCCAGCACTTGGGAGGCAGAGGTAGGCAGATCTCTTTGACTTTATGGCAGCCTGGTCTACAAGAGCTTCTTCCAGGACAACTTCAAAGTTACACAGAGATGCCCTTTCTTGAGTCTTGCCTGCATGTGTTTCTGTGGAACTGGAGTTATACAGTTGCCAGTGCCCATGAGGGTGCTGGGAATTGAACCTGGGTCCTCGGGAAAACCAGACTGTGCTCTTAGCTGCTGAGCCGTCTCTCCAGCTCCAGACTTGAATGGTTGATTCATTTCTTCTGCCCTCATTTCCTTGGTTAGCAGCACACAAAAATTCTAGATTCAGCCAGAAAAGTCAAATGTTGATGGTGAAATAAGAAGAGTAGCCTCCTGAGCTATGTGTTGGCCTGCATAGGTACTCTGACTATATAATGTCAAGGTTGGTGAAAAACTAGTCATGAGAATTAATGGAATTCAGAATCCTGCTTTGATTTGTCCTGTATGCCAGTCTGCTAAGGATGTTCTGATCTTCCAGCCTCTACCTCACAAGTGATGTGATTCCATGCCTAGGCCATCCCCCACAGTTCCTGGGGACTGAATCCAGGACTTCATGCACACTAGGCAAGCCTTCTGCCAAGGCGGCTACATTTCTAACTTGTCTCTTCTCTCCTCCGCACTCCCAACTCTTCTTCAATTTTGGACATGGTCTGACTTTGTGGACAGGCTATCCTCAAGCCTAGGTCATCCAGAGCATAATACTAAAGAATATATTTTGTTTGTGTTCCTATAACTTACCCGATTTCAAATGTGATTTAAATTAATGTCGGGTGTTTCTTTTTAGTGTTTTTTTTGTTTGTTTTTGGGACAAGGTCTCTCTGTATTGCTTGGGAGGTTGTCCTGGATGTTGCTCTGTAGACCAGGCTGGCCTTGAATTCACAGAGATCTGTGAGCCTCTGCCTCCCAAGTGTTGGGTTTAAAGGCGTGCACCACCAATGTCCCGATTTCTTTCTTTTAAAGATTAATTATTATGTATACAGTGTTCTGGCTGCACATTTCCCTGCAGGCCAAAAGTGGACATTAGATCTCATTATAGATGATTGTGAGCCACATGTGTTTGCTGGGAGTTGAACACAGGACCTCTGGGAGAGCAATCAGTGCTGAGCCATCTCTCCAGCTCTGAGGTTCTTCTTATCTGGAGTCCAGAGCAATGGTTTACACACTTGTGCTTTGTGGGTTCATTTTTGAATTTTTGTGACAGGATCGTATTATATTTGAGGCAGATCTTAATAATCTCCTGCCTCAGTCTCCCATGTGCTGTGATCTCGAGGATTCTCCACAGTCCTCAAAACTGTGGGGATGACTTGATCAGATTGCCTGTGGGAAGGAACAAGGGGAAACTTGGGCTCCAGGAAGCACCGGTTTTTCTGTTGGGAATTTATTATCAACACTCAGTGTCATTGTTCACTGGTGGAATCTCTGTTGTGGCATTTCTGTTCTTAAAAGCAGTAAAAACGATAAGCTGGCTGGAGACATGATACTTACTGTACATGGAAAGACCCATCCTTCAGGTTCCTTGTAGAATGCCAGGGGGATCATGTGGTGAATGACACAGGGATGGGAATAAGGGCAAACAAGACCCTGAAGAGGTTAAAGGGGAAATAATAATATTTGGGGGCATGTTTCCAGATGGTGGAAACCCACCGGTTCCATCAAGCTCTGGGATCAAAATATATAAATAGCCTGGTCTCCTGACCCAATTCTAGAGTCCCCACTGGGGTACCTAATAATATATTGGATGGGGGAATGAGGTAGTGCAGTCTGGCAAGAATCCCAAGTATTCAGGATATAAATGACTACTGGGATTTTTGAAGCTAGTGATTAGATTTATGTATTCATGGCTCTCTTTACACCCAGTGTAGCTCAGGCTGGCCTTGAAACTTGCTCCTGTCATAGTGTCTATCCAGGTAGGTTTGATTGGGACTTGCCTCATTGTGGTTATATTTTTCTGGTTTTTGTTTGGTTTGTAATAAAACATATGTCCTGTCACATGCCTGTGAGTCCAGCAATTAGAAGGACAAGGCAGTTAGGTTTTCATGAGTTTGAGGTTCCTATCTTGACCTAAAGGAGCATGTCTCAAAAATATTAATTATGGCCTATGATGAAATGCTTTGAACATCAGAGATTATATCATTTCATAGTAATATGAACATTCCTATTGGAGCATTATATTCTAGTTCCAGACATCCATAATACAATCACTCAAACTTAGTAAATATTGCTAATAGTCTTCTTAGACTGAATAAAACTCCACTGTGTACGAATATCTTATTGAACAGCAGCACAAAGGCTGGTGCCCTTCACCTTGGATACCGGGACTAGAGCCACAATAAACATGGATGGTGTGTAGGCATCTCTTGTGATTTAGCTTTTTTTCCCCTTCTTCTTTCCTTTATACTGCATTTACTTGTGAATTGTCTTGACTACCAGGCTTGCTCTGCAAGCAGCTGTACCTGGTGAGCCATCTTGACTGCACTAGATTCATTGGGATGCATAGGTCATTTATCTGGTTCATGTGGTACTTGCAGTTTATTCATACTAATTTCATGGGGAGTGTGGGTTACATGGTACCCACAAGGAGACGAATCACTATTCTCAAGAACTGGAAACTATGTGTGGAGCCCTGGCTAGCTTAAACTCAGGGATGGTCCTCCTGCCTCCACTCCCATGCTTGGCTTACAGGAATTTGCCCGAGTAGGGAGGTCAGCAGGATGGAGGGAGTTGGAGAAGGAGTAGGGAGGAGACAGCGCAGGAATTGTTTTGTCTAATGAAGCTGTCATGCCTTACTCAAAAGTCAAATGTGTGTTTGGAGATGGCTACTTCATTCCTCCATATATGTATATGTATATGTATAATTAATTTTTTCCAGACAGGCATACTCTGTAGCTTTGGAGCCCATTATGAACTCAGGTCAGGCTGGCCTTGAACTCACAAATCTGCCTGTTTCAGTCTCCCCAGTGCTGGGATTTAAGACATGGGCCTCTATCACCCAGCGCCATTTCTATACTTTTGAGGCAATCCTCCCATCATAATATGCTAGAGGCATTTTCACTCTTCTTCCAGGACCTGCTCTTGTTTCTCCTTAGCCCTCTTTTGTTTTTCTCTAGAAACACCTTTCCATACCAAGCTAAGAATGGATTTGCTTTGTCTACTTAAGAATTAAACATTGGAATGGAAAGGTGCCCTGCGATCTCTACGGGTGACTCATATCCGTCACAATTCCAGAGGACCCAACAGGTTTGACAGTCAAGAGGCCTGATGAGCCATCAAGCTAGGGAAGAACAATTAGGGTTTGTTCATGGGGATCACACTAGAACTTGGTTAGACAGCTGATTCTCTGTAACCCTACTGCCAAACAGGGTTTCTCTGTAACCCTGGCCATCCAGGAGCTTACTCTGAAGACTAGGCTGGCTTTGAACACAGATCTGCCTCCTCTCTCCAGTGTGCTGGCATTAAAGGTGTGCACCACAACCACCACTACCGAGCATGTTGCTTTTAATTTGTCTGTGTGTCTGTGTGTGGGTATGTGCACCTGAGTGCCAAAGGCATGGAGCTCCAGGACTCCTCCTGGAGCTGGATTCATGGCAGTTGATCTGGGACTGGAATAGGAGTCCTGCAAGTTCAGAGCACTTTCACCACGGAGCCATCCCTCCAGTGCCTTCTGTGGTTTTTTCAATCCCTTTCTTGGGTTGCAGGTAAAGCACATGGAAAGCTCACTGAATATTATATGTAGAATCCCTTGTAAGGGGTTGCCATTTTACTTCTTAAAATAATGGTTTGTGTTCTTTATGGCAAACAGTGCAACCTTAAAAGCTTTGCTTTGGAAAGGATTTATGGATCTCACTGCTGTGAATGATACCAGGGGCAGGAGCACAAATCAACTACATTCTCAGTCCCTGTTGGAGAACTGTTGTCTTTTTAAAGATTTGTCAGTTTTCATCTTTATGGGTATAAGAAACTTGCTTAGATGTTTCTAAGTGTACTGCCTGTCTATCTGATGATGGAAGCAGCCAGAAGTGGGAGCTGGGAGCAAGCCTCAAAACAAATACAAAACCAGCTAAGACTATAGGAAGAATGTTTGCATGGCTGGGGGTATAAGTCACTAGTAGTGCCTTTGGGTAGCATGCACAAAGCACTGGTCCATATTTCAAGTTTGCCTGGGAATTTCAGTGCCACAGTGGACTATATCCTTGGCTGTATATGTGTGTATGAATCTGTTACTTATGACAATCCCATTTTCAACAGATTGACAAAAATTAAGCATCTATGTAAGTTACACTGGGCTCTACAGATGAAGATGTTGGGCTGGCTCAATGGATCCAGTTTAATTTCTGAGCAGCCACATGGTAGCCCTCAGACCCTGTAATTCCACTTCCAGGTGTTCTGACACCCCCTTGGGCTGGGACAGGTGCCTGCACACAACAGAGATCCAGCACAGAAATATGAAGTAAGCAATTTATTTTGAAAGCCTTAATTCATATGGAAGCATAAACATAGTATGCAGATTGCTAATTCTGACATACAATTGTGGCTCCAGAGTCATGACTATGTCAAATGGAACCTCCACTTATGGCATCCATTTAAATGAAAACATTCATAAAAAAAATATGGGAATGTGGGCGTCGTTCTTTCCAAACTGCTTCCTGCTGATAGGGGGCGCAGAAGACCATGGGGATCCTAAGAAAACCCAGAAATCTTGACTATACTGGTCTTACTGCATTGTCCCAGGTGTCTTCAACATTCAATACCTGGCATTGCTTCAGGGGTTCTTCAAACTCTGTTAGTCTGCAAGGAATCCACAGCTTTTCATTTTCTGTGGAAACAAAAGCAGAAATTCTTTTCCCTAGTAACCTGTCCTTATACGTAAATTTTGAAGCCAAAGTAGTTTTGAAATACCTGAACTGAATGAATCCAGCAGCATTTACAATAAAGGTTACTTTAGCAGTTATTCATTCCTTGGCAATTGAGCAATTCAAAGAAAACACAATATCATTCAGTATGTGGACGCTGTATTTTCCTTCTTTATTATTCTATTCATTTTTACATCTCATTTTCTATTGTTTACTTTTCATCTTTTTGACACCGAGCTTTTTAATTGCAATGCAACTCTCTCAGGGGTTGCTGCCTTTTCCAGGACCTTTACCAATCCATACTCAAAAGTCCTTACTTGCGGGCCAGCCTGTCAAGGGCCATCTCTAAGGGTCCCCTTTCTTTACTGATCACACAAACCTCACCCATCACGACTTAGTCCCAGTATCAGGTGAAAGCCTGGAGATTTAGTTAAAAGCAGAGGCATCTGGCAGCTTATGTCATGTGCATCTGTCCAACCTTGTTCCAGAGGGAGAGCAGTCCTATACACACTCAGTGCAGGGGAGAAACCCCAGGTGGAATTGGTGCCAGTGGGCAAGCCCTGGACTGTAAGCCACAACTAGAAAACAGGATGCATCTGTGGCTATTGGGTGACAAGGGACTCAGAGACCCCCATGCAAGATGGGGCCTAACAACATTAATCACAATAATTGCCTCTGAGACCCTTTCCTAAAACTGCTAAAGCTGAGCATTCCAAGGCACAGACATCATGACTCTTCCACCCTGTGTGTATGCCTTTGCATTTACCAAGTAAGAGTATTTACAGTATTCAATACAAAAAAAACAATATCTCTACACTTGGATGAAGTAGAATATTCAATGTCTGAATTTCACAGCAGTTAAGTCAGTGAAGTACACTTGCCCTTAACCAAATGAACAGAAGGCCAAAGCATCCTTGTCTGTGATAGTAAGTCACATAAGACTTAAGATTCTCCGGGATCATAGGAAACCCAGCTCATGGTCCATAGTAAATTGGAAAGGACAGCAATACCTCTGCCGAGATCCCATAGTTGAGGAGGAGGATGAATGGGAGGACATGAAGTTTTCCCGGAGCACCTGTCAAATCTGAAGGAGGAGCCACCCAACAGAAACCAGGGTAGCCCAGCGCTTCGGAACCTGTCAGAGACTGAAGAGCCATCCTCTAGTAAAACCTTCTTGGGAAACTAAAGCCTTAATGAAAAGGAAAAGCCAAGGCAGATGAATGGGATGACTGCGACAAAGATGTGGGTGGTATTGTCTGGAGACAGCCCCAGCAGTTGCTGGGCTAGCCTGGAGTTTCAGAACCTGCCAGGGACTGAGCCATGGTCTGGCAGGCAGGGCCCTCATGGTGACA
This sequence comes from Cricetulus griseus, assembly GCF_003668045.3. Classification (NCBI taxonomy): domain Eukaryota; kingdom Metazoa; phylum Chordata; class Mammalia; order Rodentia; family Cricetidae; genus Cricetulus; species Cricetulus griseus. The sequence continues at coordinate 274,045,462 of NW_023276806.1, forward strand.
GAACCAAACCCTAAAAGGCGTCCTCTGCCCTCCACATTCTTAGGGTAGCACCTCCCTCGGTCATCAAGTAAATACATAATTGGCTTTTGAGACTGGATTCTCAAGTTTTAAATGTTGTGTGTGGAATCCCTCCCAATCAGATGGGATGACTCCCCGGGAAGATGCAAAATTGGATTTACCATTTACCCACATTCTAGAAAAGAAGACGAAGCTGCAAGCACAGTTCCTCAGAGTCTCTGCAGGTCCAGCGGAGACCGCCCTCCCACTTGCGGATCAGGGGCCTCTGGTGTGGACCATAATGAAAATAGGCAGCTAGCGGTGACTGCTCTAGAGCATCTCCCAAGCCAGGCTCGGTTAGAAGGCACGAATGCAGGAGGAGTTTCCTTTCCAGGTCTCAGTTTATCATCCACCAGAGATCACACACAGGAGAGAAACCCTTTGAGTGTCTCTTTCTGCAATCCTCGGACCTTTGGGTCCACCAGCGCACCCACATGGCTAATCCCCTCTCCAGAGCTTTGTCTGCCACCTAACAAGTACATAGGTTTATAGTATGTTTAAAGAGCCCCTTTCTTCATCCATTACTCAGTTTATCCATTTCATTAAGTATTTAACTTGGTAATACTTCTTAATGAAAAGCTGCTACACTAGCCGACGAGGCTGAAGAATACTAAAAGCATGACTGGAATCCATGTGGGGCAGTGGATGCCAACCAGGAGAGCCCACTCATCAGGTCAACAGAGACAACGATACAAATTTAATGAGTTTGGCCATTCCTAGCCCATTGCAGAGGACAGGCAGGAAACCAATCCTTCCCCCATGTTTGCACAGACAAAGTAATTTCATGAAAAATATGCACTGTTTACCTGTAGACAAAAACCTTATGATCAACCAATTGGATCTCCAAGAAATCAGCAAGGTTTTGGGAAATTAATTCCTCTAAATTGCCGATGGACCCTTCCAACTGCAATGATGTCAGGAGCTCCATCATTTCTGATGGAGTTTGATCAACAAAAGGGGACAAATGACATCTTCCTCTTACAGACGCCTGGCTCTATCTGCCCATCTGGTGCAGACTCCACCATCTTCAATAACCATCCTAACACACACAGTGCTGGTGGTCCACCTCAAATCCCTGAGAAGGTACCAATAAAGAACCTAAAGTTGACTCTCTAGTTCAGCCAAGTCTTTCATTAGTGATAAAAGATAGGAGATTGACACTGGAGAGAAAGTGTTGGCCCTCGAAGCCCTTACCTCTGAGACTCCAGAGATTTTCTCATCATCCAAGTCAGAAGAATCAAGACACAAATCGGAGAACAGCTAGTCTGCTTTATAGTTGTAAGGCTATCCTGAATTAGGTGAGAAAAGACCTCCAGGACAAAACTCACAAGGGAAGTGTCTTCAGCACCAGGACACTGTGGTCTTCGATGGCCAAGTCACAACGATCAAGTTGTTGGATAGTTCAGCTACCAACCAAGAACTTGCAAACTCATGTGAACTTTCCAATATACTTGAAGGGAGTAGGAAATGCATTGCTGGAGGCAAATTGACCCTTGTTCAACATGCACATTTTACTCAAATTGAAGATGTGGCAGCTCAATTGACCCAGCTTGCATCCCACATTATAATCTCACTAATGCAGAGAGTAGGAATAATGAATGTCCACTGAGGAGCCCTGTTTCAAAGACTATCCAGGAGAAAGGCATCTCACAAGAGATACCACTTTAAGGTATACTAAACCAACCTAGTATACTGCCAGCAGTATATGTGTTTCATACTCTAAATCCACAACTAAATCTGAGTATCAGGTGAAAGCCTGAATATTTAGTTAAAAGCAGAGATGTCTGGCCTGGTGTGCTATGTGCATCTGTCCCACCTCGTTCCAGAGAGGGCATCCTTCTGTACACTGACAGCACAATGGAGTAATCCCAGGTCTAAGAAATATGGGAGAAACCTCAGGTGTAATTGGTGCCAGAGGGCAAGGCCTGGGCATCACACATGCCCTTGAAAAGGTAGGGAAGAATACTAAAAGCATGACGGGAATGGAGGCGGGGCAGTGGATGCCAGCCAAGAAAGTCCACTTCTGGGTCAGGTCAAGGGAGACCTCAATTCAAATGTAAATGAGCTTGAACTGCTGATCGGGTGTAAATTCCACCAACTTGGATCATCCTAACACACAGTGCTGCTAGTCAACCCCAAATGCCCGAGTAGGGATGTAGTAAGGAACCTAAAGAAGACTCTCCAGTTCAGCATAGTCTTTTATCAATAATAAAAGCCAGGGAGCTTCCTTCTACAGTCAGTTGCTTGGACTTGCCTTGTCCTGAAGTAGGGGGAGCACTTAAGATGGAAATGAATGGTGTCAACGAGAATGCCTGGTGGACGGTGCCTGAAAACTTTGAGGCCCCCTTTGTGGTAGACATAGATGGGAGCCAGGAGGAGCTCATATTTGGCCAAGAAGACTTGCACCTCAGAAGTATAGAGGAAAATAGCAACACCCTCATTCAGCTGGAGGGGTGGTTTACGGCATCAGGCCAGACTCGAGTAACTGTAGTTGGACCATTCAGAGCAAAGCAGTGGTTGATGGATATGATTTGGAGTGTGGGAAGCCAGGAACCTAACCACCAGGCCCGAGGCCAAGAGATGTTGCAGCGAGTTCGAAGCCAGCCTCTGACAAGAGAGGATTTGGATGCCTCTTTCAGAGTGAGGTCATATATCTGGGGCCTATCTCGACCTACCAGGATGAGCGGGACCACTTAAGACTGCTCTACCATGGGAGAATTTTCACCAATGTTTGATGAAAGCACGGAGGATACTAAAGGGACTCCAGTTGGTGCACTAGCTATCCATATGTCTGAGGGAAGTCTTCTTTCTAAGCATAAGACAGTGATGTGATGGCAAACATCTAATAAATAAGTTACCTCCCGTGGGGAAAAAAAAAAAGACAGGAGATTGACACTCGAACAAGTGGTAGCCATCGAAGCCCATACTCAGCTCTCAGACTCCATCAGAATTCCTCACCATCTAAGTCAGACAGATCAGACAACAGCTAGTCTGCTTCATCGTTGTAAGGCCCTCCTTAATTGTGCGAGAGAAGACCTCCAGGACCCAAACTCACAAGGGAATTGATTTCTGACACTGATCTTCAATGGCCAGATCACAACGATCAAGTTGTTGGATAGCTCAGCTACCAACCAAGAACTTGCAAACTCATGTGAACTTTCCAATACACTTGAAGGGAGTAGGAAATGCATTGCTGGAGGCAAATTGATGCTTGTTCAACAGGCACATTATACTGAAATTGAAGAAGATGTGGGAGCAAGCTGGGTTAATTGAGCTGCCACATTAATTAAAATCTCACAAATCCAGAGAGTGAGAATACTGAATGTTCACTGGGGAGCCTTGTTTCAAAGACTATCCAGGAGAAGGCCTTCGTACAACAGAAACCACCTTCAGGTATACTAACTAAACCTAGTAGACCGCCAGCAAAGCCAAAGAACAAGACACGGAAAAGAAGCAAGAACGACCCCTAAAACAGTCAAGCCGCAAAAGGAACCTCTAGTCCTTAGCTCTCAGGAATATGATAATCAAGAGCAGCTTGCAACTAAGTACAGTAAAATGCATGACATTTGGATGACATCCAAATTTTATGATATGGCCTGTCTGGTCCACATGATGTTCCTGTTTTGCTGGGAAATATTCCTACCTTTGACCAGATACTAAGTTAGTTTTGCAGATTGCCACCGATGATTCCAAGCAGTGTGTCGCCTCGATGATAAGTCTGGTGCCACACTCACAATCAGTCCCTGCTTCCAAAGAGACCCAAGCAAGGGGGATGCATTACTCTTCCGCCATCTAGGGACGGTTGATTAAGAAGCACCTTACAGCCAAATTGAAGATGGCTCAGCACAATTAACCTGGCTGGCAACTGCAATTAATTTCAATCTCACACCTCCTGAGAGTGAAAAATGCTGAAATTCCACCCGGGAGCCTTGCTGGAACGGCTGTTACAGCAGAAACATAGTCAGGAGAAAGGCATGGCACAACAGAACACATCTTCAGGTATACCAAATAAAACTAGTATACCATACCACCTGCAGAGTCAAAGAAGAAGACAGGGATAAAAGAAAAATTGACCACCAAAACAAACAAGCTGAAGAAAGGAACCTCTAGTCCTTAGCTCTCAGGAAAATAAGCAAACCAGCTTACAACTAAATATAGTAAAATGCATGACAATTAGATATCATCCAAATTTCAAAGATTTGGCCAGTCTGGTCCATATGATGTTCCTGTTTTGCTGAGAAATATTCCTACCTTTGAGGAGATATTAACACCGGTGGCTCATAGTAGTAACATAGGCTTGAAACACAACACCCTATTTCCTCCTGTCAGATACAATTCAGAAGGTACTCTGAATCAGCAAAGGAGCAAGTGAAAGTTGAGCCACCAGAGTCTCTACCATCATGCCTGTTCAAGACAATGCAGCAGGTAGGCATTTGCAGACCTGGCAGCTCGATCTCAGGTAGAGCCCAGGTTGAACATCAGTGAGAAAGCTCATCCTCTGCCACAGCCTTCCCCTCCATCTATCCAGTGTGCTAACATGTCTGGTGCTGATAAAACAGTTTCACCTAGGCGCTCAAAAGAACCTGGTGCAACAGATACAACCACTATTGCCTGGGACCACTCCTGACACACCCTTTCCAGAGCTATTGACACATTCTTCTTCCTGAGCATGGACAATTCCAATGGCATTTAGTGGGGATTGCAAAGTGGGAACTTCAAACACCAAGCAATGGTCCACAAGGGGACTGTATCACACCGTGCACAGGCAGATTTGAATGAGACCATCAGGAACTGCCTTAGGGAACCTGCAACATTGCTGCTACCTGGACCGAATGAAGACAAGGACTCTGACTTAGAAGGACCCCTCCACACACACACCGTGACTTTAAAGGTGAGTGCTCATTTCTGTGGCATCCCCACCATGACTAAGTCTGAGTATTGGGCATAAGCCTGGAGATTTACTTAAAAGCAGAGACATCTGACTGCTTGAGCTTCTTGAGTCTATCCCACCTTGTTCCAAGGGGAAAGCAGTCTTATATACACTTACAGCACAGTGGAGAAACCCCAGGTGTAATTGATGCCAGTGGGCAAGGCCATGGCTGTAAGCCAGGACTAGAACACAGGATGCACCTGGTTATGGGCTCGCACCAAACTGAGTCCGATTGGGGGCTGGGGCCCAACATCTCCCCCTTTTTAAATATGAATTAGTGTTTATCTTAGGTGACCAGGATGGTGATGCCAACCTTACCGATCAAAGGAGAAAATGCCCAGGCTGCATGACTATCCTGTCTTAGGTTGGCTGGGATCCTCTTGGTGTCCCCCATCATTAGCTGCCTAATTGTTGTAGGCTCAACTATAGTTGAGCTGAAGGATTCTAAAGCTGTCTTAGCGTTCTCATAAGCTACTTCTGTAATAATCAAACGTTCAACACCTGTATCTGTCATTATCCTGGATGATGCCTGCATTAGCCAGGAGACAAAATTCTGCCAAAACTTCTCCGGTCCTTGCCTACTCTTTATAATGCCTTTGGTCAAGTCCCAGTGGTTGGAAGCTTGTTCCAAGTTCTCTTAGCAGTGTAAATGCAGATAGCTATGAGATGGCAACTTCGCCACACTGTTGATCTACATCTTTGTATTGCCCTTCCTGGAGAGGAGCTCATGAGAAACAGGAAGTTTTTAGGCTCTATTCTTCTCAGCTGTGATCTCCCACTCATCTGCAAATTCAGCCTTTTCTCTGATCTGAGGAAACCTGCAAATTTCTAATCTCCTGTGAGAGTGATTCCACTAAATGTTTCAAAGCCTCTTAGCTATTCCTGAATTTTACAATTGGGTATTGTCTCTCTGTGTTACCAGTTAAAACAGAGGGAGGGGAAGAGACATTGTAAGTTTTCACACTCATCCCAATCACTCTGCCTGGTCTATTCTTTTTCATCGAGCAGATCCTCAGTAGGCACACAAGTCTTTTGTCTCTATTACATTGATAACTGTTTCAGAAGCAGATATTTGCTGCTGTGCTGTGCGTATGCACATCGTACCATTCATTTCCTCAGCTACAGCTCAGCTCGGATATATCTGCCTTGCTGGCTTCTGTGAACGAAGGAACCTTTCAAAGCTTTTAAACTCTAAAGTCTTCTGTTCTTGCTTCTTTTTACTTCAGTTCTCCTGGCTATTAAAATATACCCAAGTAAATATACAATCATCTGTCTAGTAATTCTCTGTCTCATATCTCTATATGCCTTTTTACTCTCAAGGTTCACTCACTTCTCTTTATTAGGTGGCTAATATTCCTGGTTCTTACCATTTATAACCAACCCCATTTAAATGAAAACAAACTTTTATAAACAATATTTGGAATATGGGTGTCGTTCTCTCCAAACTACTTCCTGCTGTCAGGGGGTGCTGAAATACCATGGGGATCCTATGAAGACCGAGAAATCCTGGCTGGAAAGGTCTGCAAGGCTGCCTTGTTCCTAAGGTCTTAGAAGCTGGACCACCCTGGACACTGCTTCAGGGGTTCTTGCTGCATCGAACCACATTAGTCTGGAAGAAACACACAGCTTTTCACTTTCTGTGGAAACAAAAGCAGAAATTAATTACCCTGGTATCATGTCCTTCTACCAACATTTTAGAGCCAAAAGCATTTTTGAAATATATAAGTTGAATCAATCCAAATCAAGTGTAGTTTAGCAGTTATTCTTTTCTTGGCAATTGAACCATTCAAAGGCAGTGCAATAGCATCAGTATCTGGACTCTGTTTTCCATTGATACGTGGCTCATTTAGTTATTCTATTTCTTTGACTTCCATTTTTTTTCCATCTTAATACCAACCAGTACCTTGTTTCTTTCAAACTTCTCTGTATTTTCCTTTGAGACAGAGCTTCTCTATTCCAATCCAACGCTCTCAGGAGTTGAGGCACCCTTTCGGTGCCTGTACCAATGGACCTTCATAACTCCTTACTTGCTGGCAGGGCTTCCGAGGGCGTTGTCTCAGGGTCCCCTTTCTCTCTGGATCTTGGTGGACCCTCCACTTGTGGCACCTGTGTGACAACTAAGCCTGAGTATCAAGCTAAACCCTGGAGATTTAGTTAACAGCACAGACGTCCGGCCACTTCTACAGGGGCTTCTCTCTGACCTTATTCCCAGGGAGAGAGCAGCCTTATATACACTTACAGCACTGTGGATAACCCCAGGTGTAAGAGGTCCAGGAGAAACTCCAGATGTAATTGATGCCAGTAGGCAAGGCCTGGGGTGTAAGACAGAAAAAGAAAACAGGATGCACCTGTGGTTTTTGACTGACAAGCGACTCACAGAGACCCAGGTGGTGGCTGTGACCCAACACGTATTTTTGTGTATAGTTTTTATTTTCTTTTAGGGTGGGGGCATCGTTGGCCCTTTCTAGTCTAGGTATGATGCACTAAGTATTTTCTTGTTTTTCTATTGACGTTTTGCTTTATCTTAAACAATTCCTGTGGATCCAACACCTTAGGCATTAACGGACACGTGCATTGCGTTGCACATTCCCACATGGAAATATACACACCGAGAAGGATTGGAGTTGTGCTGGATTCATCCCTTTTTTTATTTTGTGTCTTTTTTACTTGCAAATATTCCCTGCTTGCTATAATGCTTCCTGCACACCATTACCCGTGGTTCTACCTATAGCCTTGTATGTGCTAGGGAAGTATTGCACGTTTGAGCTGCACCCTCCACCCAGAATAATGACTTTTAAAAAACACCATTGTGTTATGTATTGTTTATGATCTACTAAAGCCACTGGAGATGAAAATGCAAAGCTAGCTATAGCCATAGAGCCACGCATTGGTGATACACACCTTGAATTCCAGGAGCCAGGTGGGGGTGGGGGCAGCACACACCTTTAATCGCAGCACTGAGGAGGTGAGACAGGAGTGATAATGGCTGGGTGGAGAAAGGAATATAAGACGAGAGGAGACAGGAACTCAGGGTATTGGCTTCTGAGGATTCCTAGTGACAGGACTGCCATTTCAGTTTGGTAGAGGTGAGGGCTATTCGCTTGAGTGCTGTCCTTTTCAGATCTCCAGTGTCTTTACTAAGTCAAACAACATGTCACCACAATTCCCCTTTTTGTCTAATGCAAAAAGAAAGACCACAAGTCACATAAGAAAGTCTATGCAATAAGTACAATAAGTACATACAACATGTACAGGTCTCAGTGACATGTGATCCTAAGGGCACAGACTGAACCTGCTATTCCCAAATTTTACATTTAAAGAAAAAACTGGACATGAATGTTCATGTTTGATAGGCATATAAGGATAACCTGGACAGACATCCCAGCAAGAGGAATTGGTGGGTCTAATACTCAGAAAGCTGAGTCACTCTTAGGGCACAACCCTTAGAATTTGGCTCAAGTGGACTGTGTTTTTTAATGTTGGTTAATGAAATTCTTCCGTAGACCTGACCGAGTTGGAAACAGATCCACCATCCTCACAAATCCAGCAATTAATATTGTGGACCACCTCACCTGGCCCTAGGAGCCTGTTTTTTGTTTGTTTGTTTGTTTTCTGTTTTCTGTTTTTGAGACAGTGTTTCTGTGTATAGCCTTGGCTGTCCTGGAATTCAGTCTGTGGACCAGGCTGGCTTCAAACTCAGAACTCTGCCCACCTCTCTCTGCCAAGTGCTGCGATTAAGGCTTGTGTCACCACTGCCTGGCTGCCTATGTCTTTTTTAAAAGGACATTAATATATAAGGCAGGATGGGCTTGATCCATAAGACATCTTTCAGTTCTCCTTCCCAGGTTCTAAGGGGCAAGGTGTGAACCTCTAATCTCAGCTACTGACTTGCCTTTTACAGTCACCTCGCATGTTTGTAAGACAGTCTGCCAGGGAGAGGAGAGTGGCTTCAAAATCTCTCTGCAGTCCAGGTTTGTCATGCCTCAGCATCCCAAATGTGTGACCAGCCACAGTGTTCAATTTATTAAAATATCATTGATATTAAAAGGTCCTAGGGATTGCTCAAGTCTGTTGCATTAATATACATGTTATCAATAATTCACTCCCTATTTGCAGATGTTGAAACTGTCTGTCTTTGCATGGAGAGGGCAATCCCAACAAGTAACTCTCTTTCACACCTTCATTATAAACAACATAGCAGTCGAAGTGTGGTGGGCTATCTTTGGCCAGCACCACTGAAGATCCTTAAGCAAATCTTCACAGATTCATTGCTCTCTGTTAAGTATAGCTCTAGAAAACTCCCAAGGTGGAAGAGGAGCCAGGTGTCATCCCAGAGCTTTGCCAGTAGAGTCAGGGGATCAGGAGTTCAAAGTCATCTTCAGCTGCTTAGTTGAGGCTCTGTTGAGAGCCCATCTTAATAATTGCCAGTCATATTAATACAAAGGTAAAAGAGAGACGAACTAATTGCCTTAAATTTCGTCTTCTCTCCTTTGGCTCCCAGGAAAAATAGGAGTCAGAAGATGGCAGCAGGGGCAAGTCCAATGACAGTATCAGTTGCTTTATTCTTTAAAGTTGAAACGAACTAAAACAAAGAGGAAAGCAATAAAAAGCACCTGTGCTACTATTGCAAAACTGGGTCTAATAATCTTAGTCCTTCTCCAGATCAAACAGACAAAGGCCCATAATATACACACCTGGGGCAGTACCAAGTGTTTCTGCTCTCAGGGAGCTCATGGAGACTGGTGATGAAACGTGTTCCTTGCTAAAACCATTCTTCACCATGGACCTGGGTCAATGCAGAGGAAAGGTCTTGGGATGATCATGAGGTGAATGAAGACATTCAGGAGTGTGAGTCTGGTGATTATGAGGTCCTTGGTATGATTTGTTCTTTTGAGTTCTTCCTCCCAGGAGCTCAGAGCCCTGTAAACTCTGTCCTCATGCAGGAAGCCTAACTGATGAATCAGGAGAATGCATTTTTCTATTACTGCCTTTAGTTGACTGTCCTCCTTGATGGGCAAGGGCCTGAGGAACCAGAGAGGATGCTTCAGTGGACCCGCCTGCAAGGACAGACATGCTTCCCTCCCCAACCTCTTAGCCAACCATGATGCCTCAAATTGTTTAAACCACACAGTCCTGCTTAAAGGCAGTTGAGAATGTCTGTAGAGGGGCTAGAGTGATGGCTCCATGGTTAAGACACTAGCTGTTCTTTCGGGAGACCCAGTAATTTGGTTTTTGTTATTTATAATTTTTTTTTATATTTACTATGTATACAATTAACTCCATATATGCTTGTGCACCAGAAGAGGACACCAAATCTCCTTACAGATGGTTTTGAGTCACCATGTAGTTGCTGGGAATTGAATTTAGGACCTCTGGAAGAGCAGTCAGTGCTCTTATTCTCTGAGCACTCTCTCCAGCCTGGAGACCTGGTTTTTAATTCCAACATTTGGAAGCCAGAGTCTGGTTGATCCCTGTGAGTTACAGAACAACCTGCTCTACAAAGGGAGTTCTAGGACATCGAGAAAGAAAGATAGAAAGACAGACAGACAGAAAGAAAGAAAGGAAGAAAGAAAGAAAGAAGGAAAGAAGGGAAGAAAGAAGGAAAGATAGTAGGAAAGATTGAAGGAAAGAAGGTAGGAAGGAAGGAAAGAAAGAAACTAAGGAAGGAAGCAAAGAATATATTATATATTTATTTAACTTTTAACTTTTTCCCCTTTTTGACAGGGTTTCTCTCTGTAACTCTGCTTGCTCCCCTGAAACTCACTTTGTCAAGCAGGTTGGCCTCAGACGGAGATCTGCTTGCCTTTGCCTATCGAGTGCTGAGAGTAAACAGGTGTGCCACTACCACCTGGCTGAATTATCTTATTTTGCTTTTTTGAGACAGGGTTTCTCTGTGTAGCTTTAGCTGTTCTTGGCTGCCCTGGAACTGGCTCTGTAGACCAATCTGGTCTCCAACTCACAGAGCTCTGCCTGACTCTGCCTCCCGAGTGCTGGAACTAAATGCATGCACCACCACCGCCCTTTGATCAGGTGGTAATTTATATATGAGGTCAGTTAATGTTGCCTCTCAATCTTCCTTCAGGGCTCCTACCCAATTTGGATGAGGACATACAGATAGTTCGAAAACTCTCCAGGATTACTCTAAGACTCTGATTCTTTCTCATTGACCTGTAAACTGTCATCAAATAAACAGCAGAGTCATTTACAACATCTAGTAGTTGGGAAGTATCTTAACAGAAGCTGCCTGATTGCATTGCAGCAAGTTCAGACTTGTTGAGTTGTCCAACCAAGGACGGATATGATTTTTTTTTCTTTTTGTGGAACATGCAGAATTTGTTAATTTTATGGGCCTAGGCCACCAACCTAGATACTTACTTTTGCCTTTTCGTTTGTTTGATACTTTCTTCCTTCCTTTCTTTCTTTCTTTCTTTCTTTCTTTCTTTCTTTCTTTCTTTCTTTCTTTCTTTCTTTTCTTCCTTCCTTCCTTCCTTCCTACCTTTATTTCTTTTTCTTTTTCTTTTTTTTTGTTATTGAGTCTTGGCTGTCTAGGACCTCAATATGTAGACCAGGCTGTCTTTGAATTCACAGAGATCTTCCTGCCTCTGCCTCCTAACTGGAGTGCTGGGGTTAAAGTTGTATGCTACAACTGCCCGGCTTAAGGTCTCAATTGAAGTCTTTGGAGTCTCCCCACCTCACTCATGAACTTATCCTCTTTCTTTTGCATCCCTCTAAACTCCTGGCAGACTCCTCGTATATTAAAAACATCTGGCAGATTATGCTTACATATTTGCTGTCACTTGACCTTATGTGAACAGCTTTGTAGGAAGTTGCCCTTGTATTTTTCTATCCTTCTGTTATTGGGGATGGAATCCCATGCTTTGTGCATGCTGCACAACTCTGCACCACTGAAATACTCTGCCTGTTCTCTTTTCCTTATTTCTGAGCCTTCACTGTGTAATAGAAGACTTGAGACAAGTAAGGTTCATGACAATGCTTATTAAAATCAGATATGGATTTCTGCATGGAGCCCCACACCTACAATCCTAGGACTCTGGAGGTGGAGGCAAGAGGATCAGGCATTCAGGTCCTCCTCACAATCATAGCAGGTTCCAGTCCTGCCTCAATGAATGAAACCCTATTTCAAAAAAAGAAGAACAAACAAACTAGCAAGTCTGGCCGTGGTGGCACACACCATGAATCCCTGTACTTGGGAGGCAGATGCAGGCAGATCTCTGTGAGTTTGAGGCCAGCCTGGTCTACAGAGTGAGTTCCTGGACAGCCAGTCCTGTGACACAGAGAACCATGGTTCAAAAAAAAAAAAAAAAAGCTTGGTAGTTGAAAGGCAAAGACCACTAAGGCACTGCTGCTCTCTCCAGCTCTGATCCACTTCTGTATTAGAGAAGTGGTCCAAGAGCAGCAGCCTGTGTCTGCTGTTAATCACATCAGCTAGAATAAAGCCATTTCCACAGTTTGAGCCAAATATGAAGCAAGCTTGATTTTTTTTTTTGATTGAGGTACATCCAAGAGTACTCCAGTGACGACCACCCCTTCACTTTTTTTTTATACTTATTGATCAGATATACAGTGTTCTGCCTGCATATATCCCGAGAGGCCAGAAGAGGGCAACAGATCTCATTATAGATGGATGTGAGCCATCATGTGGTTGCTGGGAATTGAACTCAGGTCCTCTGGAAGACCAGCTAGTTTTCTTAGACACTGAGCCATCTCTCCAGCACCTCTTGGGCCCCTTCTTAGGTGTTAAATCACAAGTAGTTTCACAGAAGGGAGACAAAAAATCATGTGGTCCCCACTCAAAAACAAATCAAGATAGTGGGCTGGGGAAGGTCAAGTTCCAGGAAACAGAGCAACTTAACTCTCACAGTAAATAGAAATCTACTTTTAAAAATATATATATAGCATAGTGGCTTCTTCCTTCAAAATGGAGTCAGGCAGTTTCCTCACTGCCTCCCTCCTGAGTAGACCAGAGGCCTCATCTAAACAGCCTTTCTGTAGTAAGTCCCCTCTCCAGGTGGCCAGACAGAAATTCCAGACCAGTGTTGTTTCTGGGGACACTGACCCAACAGTCAAGTTTATTGATGCTAGGGCTGCCACAGTTGGTGTGACTGGATCACGGGCTGTTGTTGGAATGTTGCTTTGTAGGCTGATGACAGTCTATGATGGGAACACTTCTCTCAAGCAGCATCTCTGGCTTTACCTTTTCTGAGGCATTGGGACTCTTCTGTTTGATTGTCACCTTCCTCATCCTTTTGTGACCCCACTCCCTGTAAGGCCACATGACGTCACCTGACCATAACTTCTATTTTGACTCCATACCAGTCCTGCTGCTGGAGTGTGCTAACTTTTACCATTGATCAATATTTCTCTTTAAAAAAAACCTCAGTTGTCCATGCCTTTAATCAGTTATTGTAGCTGGAAATACAGCTCAGTTGGTAGAGTGCTTGCCCTGACTTCATGAAGACCTGGACTCCATTTCCAGCACTACAGAAAACAGGACATGGCCACACATCACAGCCCTCTGGAGCCAGAGACAGGTCAGTCTCTGTGAATTTGAGGCCACTCTGGTCCACAAGGAGAATTCCAGGCTGGCCAGAACTACAAAGTGAGAGCCTCTCCCAAATTATTCTTTTCAGGTTTATTCACTTTATGTGTAGGAGAGTTTTTTCTTTCTGTATGTCTGTATACTGTGTGTGTGTTTGGTGTCCAAAGAAGTCAGAAGAGGGAATTGAGTTCCCTGGAACTGGAATTCCAGATGGTTTTGAGCCATCACGTGGGTGATGAGAACTGAATCCTGATCTTCTGCATGAGCAGCAAGTGCCCTTACCTGCTGACCTGTGTCTATAGCCTTTTTAAACAATTTTATTTGGTGGGGCAGTGCTAGCTCTTGCCTTTAATCCAAGTACTCAAGAGGCAGGTAGATCTCTGTGAGTTTGAAACGAGCCTCGTTTATAGAGTGAGTTCCAGGATAGCCAGGATTAGTATATACAGAAACCTTGTTTTGGATAACAAAACAAAATTTTGTTTATTATATGGAGGCAGGATCATATAGGTCCCCCCAAGTTGGCCTCAAACCCCAAAGTTGAGAAATCCTCATTCTCTTCCTTGCCTTTCTGAACCACGAATTGACAGGTTTGTGATGCCAAATACTGTTTGTTGCTATCATTTCTTTAAAATCGTGATGTTTATTGGAAGATAACCTTAAAAGAACACTCTAGATCCTGTCAGGTGTGGTGGCATCTACCTTTCATTCTAGCATTGAAATTTTAAGTGTCACCTTGCCAGCCATGATTAAAACCGTCTGTGGTGTAACCTTGAGCTATGTCTTTAACAGAATGGGTTCCTGTAGCTGGAGATTCTTCTCTGTTGGAAGAGTGCTTGCCTAGCACTTGTAAGTCCTGGACTCCACTCCCAGCAACACAGAAAACAGGATGTGGTGGCAAATACCTGGAACCCCAACATTTGGAAGGTAGAGACAGAAGAATCAGAAGTTTAGCTGAGCGCTGGTGGTGCTTTGAGCCAGGCAGTTCTAGAATTGTTCTGTAGACCAGGCTGGCCTTGAATTCACAAAGATCACCCTGCCTCTGCCTCCTAGTGCTGGGATTAAAGGTGTGTGCGACCACCATGCCCTTCTTGGACGGGTCTCATTAGGTAGATCAGGCTGGACTCAAAATCACAAGAATTCCCTGCCTCTAACTCTGGAGTGTCAGAAGCCACCATGCCCCAGCTGCATCCCACTTTTTATCTTTTGTGTAATCTGTTTTCTGATTAGTTTCACATTCATCCCTTGGAAAAGCACATTGTTTGAGATATGGAACTAATTTTCTCTCTTTTAGCCCATGACTACTATTTTCTAGATGTCCTAGGAAGATGATTGCTCCTTCTGTGTGTCCACCATCTGTCGGGTGTGGCAGCACACATCTGTACCTGCAAGGAAGCAATGTGTCTAATGGCATCCTCATGCCTGTGCCACAGTGGACATTTACTTTTCTAGGATACAAGCTTGCTCTCTGAATTTTTCTTAACCTTGAGACAGGGTCTCTTTCTGGTATGACCCAGGATCACTGGAGTTCATGCCACCTTGTCCAGTGTCTATGGTGCTGAGAATCATGTTAGAGTTTGCAGAATTCTAGGTAACATAGCTGCATCCCCAAGCCCTTAATCTTATACTTCCTCTAAAAGGGTTTTACTCTGTGGCCCAGGCTGGCCTTGAAGGAACGATGTAGAGCAGGCTGGCTTCACACACTCTTGTCACTTTTCTTGCCTCCGGCTCTGCAAAGCTGTCATCATAAGCATGAGTCACCATGCTAAGCTACTTTAGGATCAGTTAAGATGGCACAGTGGTATAAGGGCATTTATACAAAACCTGAGACCTGAGGAGTTCAATCCCCAGGAGAAACCTGGTAGAAGGAGAAAAGAAACTGTCTACATAAGTTTTTTTTGACCTCCACAAGTGTGCTACTCCAAGCCATTACATAAATGAACGTTGGACTTTTAAAAATTGCATTAGCTGTCATATCAAGAATGGACAGTAGATGGCGAAAGAAAGCCTGGAATCTCACTGGGTATGTGGTTTTTTTCTCATTTGTGCACAGAAGACAAAGTTCCTGATTAGGGTAGAGTGAAGGCTGAATGGATGGTATACTTAGGAAAGAAGATCAGTGGTTGCAGGCAACAGAAAATGAACTGAGACACTGTGTACTATTCTAGCATAAGAAACCTCAAAGCCTGTCCCCACAGTGACACACTTTCTCCAACAAGGCAACACTCACTCCAACAAAACCACATCTCCTAATGGAGCCACTCCCTATGAGATTACTTTCAAACTACCACAATAGCTCTAGCTGACCTGGAAGGTATTATGTAGACCAGGCTGGCCTCCAATTCAGAGATCTGGGATGAAAGGATAGAGTACTATGCCCACCCCATTCATTCACAAATCTTAATTTGGTGTAAATGGAGGTCATCTATTTCTTTTCTTCCCTCCTCCCCCTTTTCATGCTTTTTGGTGTCTAAGAGCCTATAGGTAATTTCAACATCTTTCTTCTTCCCTGTCCCACAAGAGACAGGGAGACAGGGCTTCTCTGTGTAGTCCTGGCTGTCCTTGAACCTGCTCTGTGGACCAGGATGACATATAAATCACAGATCTGCTCGCCTCTAAATCCCTAGTGCATGTATGTGCAATTTTTTGTTGTTGTTGCCTGAGTCTATAGGATGTGTCTGTGTGTGAGAGACAACACTAAGGAGTCATAGAGAACTTGAGCAGGTCAGAGACAGTTCTCTCCTTCCACACTGGAGACTCCAGGGATTGAACTATAGCCAGTCTGTAGTACTGGTACTCAAGTATGTTGCCGGTTTGTTTTTATACAAATTGGATACACATTGGAAAGGAAGATGTCAAACTCTCACTATTTGCAGATGATATGATGTTTACATAAGTGACCTGAAAAACTCTACCAGGGAAGTCCTACAGCTGATAAACACCTTCAGCTAATTCGCAGGATACAAGAGTAACTCAAATCAATCTGTAGCCTTTCTATATACAGATGATAAATGCGCTGAGAAAGAAGTCATTGAAACCTCACCCTTTACAATGGCAACTAACAGCATAAAATATCTTGGGGTAACACCAAACAAAAAATGAGAAAGACCTGTATAGTAAGAACTTTGAGTCTTTAAAGAAAGAAATGAATAAAATAAAATCTAAAAAATGGCTGAAAGACACTTGACAAAGTGTTCAACATTCTTAGCCATCAGGGAAATACCAATCAAAACCATTCTGAGATACCATCTTACTCCTATCAGAATGGCTAAAATCAATAACAGCAATGGCAGTCTATGCTGGAGAGGATGTGGAGAAAGAGGAGCATTCCTCCATTGCTGATGTTAGGCAAACTTGTACAACCACTTTAGAAATTAGCATGGTGTTTTCTTAGGAATATGGGAATCAGTGTACCTCAAGATCCAGCAATTCCTCTCTTGGGCATATACCCAAAAAATACACATTCATATCAATAAGGACATATGTGCAACTATGTTCATAGCAGCATTATTTGTAATAGCCAGAGCATGGAAGCAACCTAGATGCCCCTGAGCTGAAGAATGGATAGAGAAAATGTGGTACATTTACACAATGGAGTACTACTCCGCAGAAAAAAGCAATCGAATCTTGAAATTCGCAGCCAAATGGATGGAATAGAAGAACCCATCCTGAGTGAGGTAACCCAGTCCCAAAAAGATAAACATGGAATGTACTCACTCATATAGGATTTTTAGACATAGAGCAAAGAATTACAAGTCTACAATCCACTCTGCCAGAATAGCTAGGACACAAGGAAGACCCAAACAGAGGATTGCATAGTCCCTCAAAGAAAAGGAGGGGGAGGAAAACCCCTGAACAAAGAGGGATCAAGGGGCATGGGTGGAGAGGAAGGAGGTGGGAAGGGAAGAAGGGGAGCAGGGAGGAAAACAAGAGGCCTGAGACAGGGGAGGAATAGAGGAGGGCAAGAACGGAGAATGCCTTGATAGAGGGAGACAGTACAGGTATGGAAAATGGCCTGGCACAGGGGAAATACTAGGGATCCACAGGGATGACTCCAACTAAGAATCCAAGCAGTGGCTGAGACAATGTCATTATTGCCCTTCCCCTATAATGAGATTGGTGTTTACATTGGTTACCATTCCTAGAGTCTTCATCCAGTGTCTGTTCCAAGCAGAAACAGGCACTAACAGCTAAGCAGGGAACCATATCCCTGGAATCCTATTGTGGAGAGGAGGAGGGATGAGCAAAGAAGCCAAGAAAGTGCTTCAGAAACCCGCAGACACAGTTGACCTCATCTAGTGAGAGCATGGAGAACCTAGTCATAAAGCTTCAGAAACAGCATTGGCCCAGCCAAGCCCTCTGGATGTGGGTGCCAGCTAGGAGGCCAAGACAGTCTATGGGACCTCTAACAGTGGAGCCAGTCTTTAACCCTAGAGCACAAATGGACTTTGGGAGCCCATTCCCTATGGAGGGATACTCTTGCAGCCCAGATACAGCAAGGAGGGCCTAGGCCCTCCTCCAAATGACATGACAGAGTTTGAAGGTCCCTGGTGGAGGGCTTCACTATTCCTGGGGAGAAGTTTGGGAATTGTTGGGGGGTGGGAAGTGGGGAACATGGGAAGATGGGAGGGCGAGGGAATGGGGGTGGATGGACATATAAATATGAGTAGTAATTAAAGAATAAAAAAGAAAAAGAAAAGAAATGAAATAAGAATATTAATACTATTACCAAGAACCTTGCCTGCAATTCTAGCATAGTAGAGCCTATTTTATTGAAGACAAACCAGTGTCAGAGTCAGTATGAGCAGATCATTTTCCATATGATAGATTGGGGAAAGTTTTAAAGAGAAGCACAAACCATCACTTAACCTTTGAAACATCACCCCAGCCCTGCTCATGGCTTTTGAACAGAGCTTTGCCTATTGGTGTAAAAACCAGAAACATACCCTCTTGTCAGTCATTTCTGAGGTTTAAGAGCACTGGACCTACACTCAGGACTACCTAAGTCACACTAGCCTCAAGGTGAAACTACTTCTCACTCAGGAAATATCGAATCAACATTCCAATTTGTACCGAAGAGCTATCTCTCCTGACATCGTCTGATTTCATGATTTCAAACCAGGGGTAACAAACATCATCTTTTTATTACATCTCTAACAAACCTTGGCACAGTGCTCAGTCCCTGGAACACTGTTTTGCTTTTCCTTCAGAGATGAGGACCAAACTCAGGGCTTTGCGCTTGCCTGAGCTAAATTTCCAAACCCCAGTGTGTGTTCTTGACATTTTTTTAGGCAGGCTGTTGTGAGACGGAGCTAGGAGGACAGGTAGTGCTGTTACACAGAGAAACCCTGTCTTAGAAAAACAAAAAGATTTATGTTTTAGCTAGGCAGTGGTAGCACATGCCTTTAATCCCAGCACTTGGGAGGCAGAGGTAGGCGGATCTCTGTGAGTTCAATGCCAGCCTGGTCTACAAGAGCTACTTCCAGGACAGACTCCAAATTACAGAGAGAAGCCCTGTCTTGAATCTTGCCTGCATGTATTTCTGTGGAACTGGAGTTATACCGTTATGAGTGGGCAAAAGGGTGCTGGGAATTGAACCTGGATCCTCTGGAAGAGCAGTCTGTGCTCTTAGCTGCTGAGCCATCTCTCCAGCCCCAGACTTGAATGTTTGATTCATTTCTTCTGCCCTCCTTTCCTTGTTTAATAGCACACAAGAATTCCAGATTTGGCCAGAAAAGTCAAATGTTGACAGTGTTGGACGAAGAGCAGCCTCCTGAACTATGTGTTGGCCTACATAGCTACTCTGTTCTACATAGGGACTGCTGTTCTTTCTTTTAAAGATTTATTTCTTATGTATACACTGTTCTAGCTGTACATATCCATGCAGGCATCAGTGGGCACCAGATCTCATTACAGATGGATGTGAGCCACCATGTGGTTGCTGGGAGTTGCACACAGGACCTCTGGGAGAGTAGTCGGGGTGAGCCATCTCTCTTTACTCGTGTCCAGAGTGATGGTTCATACAGTGGCACCCTGTGGGTTTGTTTTTGAATTTTTGTGATAGGATTTCATTCTATTCCAGGCAACCTTAATAAACTCCTGCCAACCTCCTGCCTCAGTTTCCCATGCACTGGATTCCTGAGGATGCTCCTCAGTCCTCAAAATTCTGGAGAAGACTTGATCAGATAGCCTGTGGGAAAGAACAATGGGAATTTTGGGCTCCAGGAAGCACCGGTTTTCCTGAGGGAATTTATTATCAACACTCAGTGCAAGTGCTCACCGATGGACTCTCTTTTGTGGAATTTCTGTTCTTGGAAAACAGTAATAACGATGAGCTGGCTGGAGACTTGATACTTACTGTACATAGAAAGACCCAGCCTTCAGATTCCTTGGATTATGCCAGGGGGGGCATGTGGTGAATGACACAGGGATGGGAACAAGGGCAAACAAGACCCTGAAGGTTGATGGGGGAATAATAAGATGTGGGGGCTTGTTTCCAGATGGGAGAAACCCCCGTGTTCCACCCTAGCTCCTGGAAGCAAAATAAATAGATAGCCTGGTCACCTGACCCAATTCTAGACTGGGCACTGGGGTACCTAATAAAATATTGGAAGGGGGAATGAGGTAGTGCACTCTTACAAGTATCCCATGTGGGATTTTAGAAGCTAGTGGAGGATATTCATATATCCCGGGCTCTCTTTAAACCCAGTGTAGCTCAGGCTGGCCTTGAACCTTGCTCCTGTTGATAGAGTGTCTAGCCAGGCAGGCGTGATTGGGACTTGCCTCGTTGTGGTTAAGTTTTTCTGGTTTCTGTTGGGTTTGTATTAAAACAAATGTCCAGTCACATGCCTCTGAGTCCAGATATTGGAAGAACAAGGCAGTTAGGTTTTCTAGGGTTTGAGGTTCCTACCTTGTCCTAAAGAAGGAGCATTTCTCAAAAACATTAATTATGGCCTATGATGAAATGCTTTGAACATCAGAGATTATACCATCTCATAGTTATATGAACATTCCTTTGGAGTATTATATTCTAGTTCCAGACATCCATGATACAATCACTCAAACTTAGTAAATATTGATAATAGTCTTCTTAGACTGAATAAATCTCCACTGAGTATGCAAATCTAATTGAACAGCAGCACAAATGCTGGTGCCCT
This sequence comes from Cricetulus griseus, assembly GCF_003668045.3. Lineage (NCBI taxonomy): Eukaryota > Metazoa > Chordata > Mammalia > Rodentia > Cricetidae > Cricetulus > Cricetulus griseus. Next base: position 274,066,163 of record NW_023276806.1, read on the forward strand.
ACACCTTGGATACGGGGACTAGAGCCACAATAAGCATGGATGGTGTGTAGGCATCTCTTGTGATTTAGCTTTCTTTCCCTCCTCCTTTCCTTCTTCTTACTGCATTTACTTGTGAATTGTCTTCACTACCAGGCTAGCTCTGCAAGCAGCTGTACCTGGTGAGCCTTCTTGACTGCACTAGATTCATTGAGATGCATAGGTCATTTATCTGGTTCATGTGGTACTTGCAGTCTTCACACAAATTTCATGGGGAGTGTGGGTTACATGGTACCCACAGGGAGACGAATCACTATTCTCAAGAACTGGAAACCATGTGGGGAGCCCTGGCTAGCTTGAACTCAGGGATGGTCCTCCTGCCTCCATTCCCATGCTTGGCTTACAGGAATTTGCCTGAGTAGGGAGGTCAGCAGGATGGCTGAGGAGACAGCACAGGAATTGTTTTGTCTAATGAAACTGTCATGCCTTACTCAAAAGTCAAATGTGTGTTTGGAGATGGCTACTTCATTCCTCCATATATGTATATGTATAATTAATTTTTTCCAGACAGGCATACTCTGTAGCTTTGGAGCCTGTTCTGGAACTCAGTAGATCAGGCTGGCCTTGAACTCACAAATCTGCCTGTTTCATCTCCCCAGTGCTGGGATTTAAGATATGCGCCTCTATCACCCAGTGCCATTTCTATACTTTTGAGGCAATCCTCCCAGCATATTATGCTAGAGGCATTTTCACTCTTCTTCCAGTACCTGCTCTTGTTTCTCCTTAGCCCTCTTTTGTTTTTCTATAGAAACACCTTTCCATACCAAGCTAAGAATGGATTTGCTTTGTCTACTTAAGAATTAAACATTGGAATAGAAAGGTGTCCTGCGATCTCCACAGTGACTTATTTCAGGCATTTTGCAAAGAAGTCACCAGGTTTGACAGTCACTAGGACTGAGGAGCCATCAGGCTAGGGAAGAACAATAGGGTTTGTTCATGGGGATCACACTAGCACTTGGTTAGACAGCTGATTCCCTGTAACCCTACTGCCAAACAGGGTTTCTCTGTAACCCTGGCTATCCTGGAGCTTACCCTGAAGACTAGGCTGGCTTTGAACACAGAGATCTGCCTCCTCTCTCCAGAGTGCTGGGATTAAAGGTGTGCACCACAACCACCACTACCAAGCATGTTGCTTTTAATTTGTATGTGTGTCTGTGCACGGGAGTGCCAAAGACATTGAGCTCCAGGACTCCTTCTGGAGCTGGATTCATGGCAGTTGGTCTGGGACTGAAACAGGAGTCCTGCAAGATCAGAGCACTTTCACCACGGAGCCATCCCTCCAGTGCCTTCTGCAGTATTTCAATCCCTTGACTTGGGTTCCAGGCAAAGCACATGGAAAGCTCATTGAATATTATATGTAGAATCCCTTGTAAGGAGTTGCCTTTACTTCTTGAAAAAGAAATGGTTTGTGTTCTTTATGGAAAACAGTGCAACCTGCAAAGCTTGGCTTTGTAAAGAATTCATGGATCTCACTGCTGTGAATGATACCAGGGGCAGGAGCACAAATCAACTACATTCTCAGTCCCTGTTGGAGAACTGTTGTCTTTCTAAAGATTTGTCAGTTTTCATCTTTATGGTTGTAAGAATCTTGCTTAGATGTTTCTAAGTGCACTGCCTGCTTATCTGATGATGGAAGCAGCCAGAAGAGGGAGCTGGGAGCAAGCCTAAAAACCAAAACAAAACCAGCTAAGAGTATAAGAAGAATGATGTTTGGATGGCCTGGGGTATAAGTCACTAGTAGTACCTTTGGGTAGCATGCACAAAGCACTGGTCCATATATCAAGTTTGCCTGGGAATTTCACTGCCACAGTGGACTATATCCTTGGCTGTGTATGTGTGTATGAATCTGTTACTTATGACAATCCCATTTTCAACAGATTGACAAAAATTAAGCATCTATGTAAGTTACACTGGGATCAAGAGATCAAGATGTTGGGCTGGCTCAATGGATCCAGTTTAATTTCTGAGCAGCCACATGGTAGCCCTCAGACCCTGCAATTCCACTTCCAGGTGTTCTGACACCCCTTTGGCCGGGACAGGTGCCTGCACACATAATGGGCACACATACATCCAGGCACACACACAGAGATCCAGCACAGAAACATGAAGTAAGCAATTTATTTTGAAAGCCTTAATTCATATGGAAGCATAAACATAGTATGCAGAATGCTAATTCTGACATACAGTTGTAGCTCCAGAGTCATAACTATGTCAAATGGAACCTCCACTTGTGGCATCCATTTAAATGAAAACATTCATAAACAAAATCTGGGAATGTGGGCGTCGTTCTTTCCAAACTGCTTCCTGCTGATAGGGGGCGCAGAAGACCATGGGGATCCTAAGAAAACCCAGAAATCTTGACTATACTGGTCTTACTGCATTGTCCCAGGTGTCTTCAACATTCAATACCTGGCCATTGCTTCAGGGATTCTTCAAACTCTGTTAGTCTGCAAGGAATCCACAGCTTTTCATTTTCTGTGGAAACAAAAGCAGAAATTCTTTTCCCAAGTAACCTGTCCTTATACATAAATTTGAAACCAAAGTAGGTATGAAATGCCAGAACTGAATGAATCCAGCAGCATTTACAATAAAGGTTACTTCAGCAGTTATTCATTCCTTGGCAATTGAGCAATTCAAAGACAGCACAATATCATTCAGTATGTGGACTCTGTATTTTCCTTTTTTATTATTCTATTCATTTTCTACATCTCATTTTCTATTTTTTACTTTTCATCTTTTTGACAGAGCTTTTCTATTCCAATGCAACTCTCTCAGGGTTGCCTGCCTTTTCCAGGACCTTTACCAATCCACAATCAAAAATCCTTACTTGCTGGCCAGCCTGTCAAGGGCCATCTCTAAGGGTCCCCTTTCTTTACTGACCACATGAACCTCCCCCACCATGACTTAGTCCCAGTATCAGGTGAAAGCCTGGAGATTTAGTTAAAAGCAGAGGCATCTGGCAGCTTGTGTCATGTGCATCTGTCCAACCTTGTTCCAGAGGGAGAGCAGTCCTATACACACTCAGTGCAGGGGAGAAACCACAGGTGTAATAGATGCCAGTGGGCAAGCCCTGGACTGTAAGCCACAACTAGAAAACTGGATGTATCTGTGGTTATTGGGAGACAAGGAACTCAGAGACCCCCATGCAAGTTGTTGGGCCCAACAACATTAATCACAATAATTGCTGCTGAGAACCTTTCCTGAAACTGCTAAAGCTGAGCATTCCCGAAGCACACACGTCATGACTCAACCACCCTATATGTATGCATTTGCATTTACCAAGTAAGAGCATTTACAATCTTCAATACAAAAATAACCAGTATCTCTACACTCAGTACTAAAAGATGAAGTAGAATATTCAATGTCTAAATTTCACAGCAGTTAAGTCAGTGAAGTACACTTGCCCTTAACCAAATGAACAGAAGGCCAAAGCATCCTTGTCTGTGCCAGTAAGTCACATAAGACTCACGATTCTCAGGGATCATAGGAAACCCAGCTCATGGTCCATAGTAAATTGGAAAGGAAAGCAATACCTCAGCTGAGATCCCAGAGTTGAGAAGGTGGATGAATGGGAGGACATGAAGTTGTCCCGGAGCCCCTGTCAAATCCGAAGGAGGAGCCACCCAATAGAGACCAGGGTAGCCCAGCGCTTCGGAACCTCATTTCTGTGGCATCCCCACCACGACTAAGTCTGAAGAGCCATCCACTAGTAAGGCTTTAGTTTCCCAAGGAGGTTTTAATAAAAAGGAAAAGCTAAGGCAGATGAATGGGATGACTGGGACCAAGATATGGGTGGTATTGTCTGGAGACAGCCCCAGCAGTTGCTGGGCTAGCCTGGAGCTTCAGAACCTGCCAGGGACCAAGCCATGGTCTGGCAGGCAGGGCCCTCATGGTGACAGAACCAAACCCTAAAAGGCGTCCTCTGCCCTCCACATTCTTAGGGTAGCACCTTCCTCGGTCATCAAGTAAATAAATTGGCTTTTGAGACTGGACTCTCAAGTTTTAAATGTTGTGTGTGGACTCCCTCCCAATCAGATGTGATGACTCCCTGGGAAGATGCAAAATTGGATTTACCATTTTCTAGAATGTGGATTACCACATTCTAGAAATGAAGACGAAGCTGCAAGCACAGATCCTCAGAGTCTCTGCAGGTCCAGCGGGGACCGCCCTCCCACTTGTGAATCAGGGGCCTCTGGTGTGGACCATAATGAAAATAGGCAGCTAGCGGTGACTGCTCTAGAGCATCTCCCAAGCCAGGCTGATTAGAGGGCACGAATGCAGGAGGAGTTTCCTTTCCAGGTCTCAGTTTATCATCCACCAGAGCTCACACAAAGGAGAGAAACCCTTTGAGTGTCCCTTCCTGCAATCCTCGGAACTGCCTTAGGGAACTTTCAACATTTCTGCTACCTGTACTGAATGAGGAAAAGGACTCTGTTTTACAAGGCCCCCCACCCCCCGTGATTCTATAGGTGAGTGCTCATTTCTGTGGCATCCCCACCACGACTAAGTCTGAGTAATGGGCAAAAGCCTGGACATTTACTTAAAAGCAGAGACATCTGACTGCTTGAGCTGCTTGAGTCTATCTGACCATGTTCCAAGGGGAAAGCAGTCTTATATAGACTTACAGCACAGTGGAGAAACCCCAGGTGTAATTGATGCCAGAAGGCAAGGCCTGGGCATCACACATCCCCATGAAAAGGTAGGGAAGAATACTAAAAGCAAGACAGGAATAGAGGCGTGGCAGTGAATGCCAACCAAGAAAGTCCACTTCTGGGTCAAGTCAAGGGAGACCTCAATTCAAATGTAAATGAGCTTGAACTGCTGATCGGGTGAAAATTTCACCAACTTCGATCATCCTAACACACAGTGCTGCTAGTCAACCCCAAATGCCCGAGTAGGGACGTAGTAAGGAACCTAAAGAGGACTCTCCAGTTCAGCATAGTCTTTTATCAATACTAAAAGACAGGAGATGGACACTTGAACAAGTGGTAGCCATCGAAGCCCTTACTCAGCTCTCAGAAGCTCCATCTGAGAATTCCTCACCATCCAAGTCAGACAGATTAGACGACAGCTAGTCTCCTTCATCGTTGTAAGGCCCTCCTTAATTATGTGAGAAGAGACCTCCAGGAAACAAACTCACAGGAGAATTGATATCTGACACTGATCTTCAATGGCCAGATCACAATGATCAAGTTGTTGGATAGCTCAGCTACCAACCGACTACTTGCAAACTCTTGTGAACTTTCCAATACACTTGAAGAGAGTAGGAAATGCATTGCTGGAGGCAAATTGACCCTTATTCAAGATGCACATTATACTCAAATGAAGATGTGGCAGCTCAATTGACACACCTTGCATCCCACATTAATTAGAATCTCACTAGTGCAGAGAGTAGGAATAATGAATGTCCACTGTGGAGCCCTGTTTCAAAGACTATCCAGGAGAAAGGCATCGCACAAGAGATGCCACTTTAAGGTATACTAAATGAACCTAGTATACTGCCAGCAGATCCAAAGAACAAGACCCGGAAAAAAGCATTAATGACCCCCCAAACAGACAAGCCGAAAAAGGAACCTCTAGCCCTTAGCTCTCAGGAAAATGATTAGCAAGAGCAGCTTGCAACTAAGTACAGTAAAATGCATGACCTTTGGATGTCATGCAAATTTCAAAGATTTGGCCAGTCTGTTGTACATGATGTTCCTATTTTGCTGGGAAATATTCCTACCTTTGAGGAGGTATTAACACCGGTGGCTCATAGTAGAGACATATTATGGCCTATGATGAAATACATTGGACATCAGAGATTATACCATTTCATAGTTATATGAACATTCTGGTATTCTAGTTCCAGGCATCCATGAAAGTAAATATTGCTTAGTAAATATTGCTAATTGTCTTCTTAGACTGAATAAAACTCCACTGTGTACCAATATTGTGGCGTCCATTTAAATGAAAACATTCATACACAAAATTTGGGAATGTGGGCGTCATTCTTTCCTAACTTCTTTTGAGAGAAATATCGTAACAGAATACTATCTCACAACTTTTAAAGTATAGGACATTGTTATCAACCATATTTTTATCATGCTCTCAGTAGACCTCAAGGCTTCAGAGAGTCCATGCCTCTTGTCCAACAGCAGTTTTATATCCTTAAACCAATCATTTCCTCATTATTAAAAGACCCACATTGAAGCCTAATAGCCACAATTCTGCTCTCTTTTCCAGTAAGTTCATCATTTCTAGTTTACACATAAAATTGAAATTGTGTGACATTTGTCTTCCAGTGTGTCACTTATTTTATTTTTGGAAAGCATTTGACTTTACTACTTACTAAAGATGAAATCAAATTTGCATGCACAGGTGAGCACTTACTGAAACACCTTGGATTCATCACATATTTGAGTTTCAAATAGCTTATATATATTTATATTTATATACAAAGAGCAATAATGGCAATATGTTATGAAAGGAAAAGTTTAAGTGCACAGTTTGGGTCACATATCTGTTCACGATGCAGCATGTGTATAGGTATCTAACCTGTATGGATTTAAAAGTCCCTGGCTACTCTGGACTGTTTTCTACACAGGTACTGCTATTCTTTCTTTTAAAGATTTATTTCTTATGTATACAGTGTTCTGCCGGCACATATCCCTGCAGGCAAAAGTGGGCACTAGATCTCATTACAGATGGTTGTGAGCCACCATGTGTTTGCTGGGAGTTGCACACAGGAACTCTGGGAGAATAGTCGGTGTGAGCCATCTCAACCCCATGGTTCTTCTTTTCTCGTGTCCAGAGCAATGGTTCACACACTTGTGCCCTGTGGGTTTGTTTTTGAATTTTTGTGATAGGACTTTATTATATTCCAGGTAACCTTAATAAACCCCTGCCAACCTCCAACCTCAGTCTCCCATGCACTGGAATCCTGAGGATGCTCCTCAGTCCTCAAAATTCTGGAGAAGACTTGATCAGATAGCCTGTGGGAAAGAACAATGGGAATTTTGGGCTCCAGGAAGCACCGGTTTTTCTGAGGGAATTTATTATCAACACTCAGTGCGAGTGCTCACCGGAGGACTCTCTATTGTGGAATTTCTGTTCTTGGAAAACAGTAATAATGATGAGCTGGCTGGAGACTTGATATTTACTGTACATGGAAAGACCCAGCCTTCAGATTCCTTGGAGAATGCCAGGGGGAGCATGTGGTGAATGACACAGGGATGGGAACAAGGGCAAACAAGACCCAGAATTAAAGGGGGAATAATAAGATTTGGGGGCTTGTTTCCAGATGGGAGAAACCCCCGGGTTCCATCCTAGCTCCTGGAAGCAAAATAAATAAATAGCCTGGTAACCTGACCCAATTCTAGAGTGGGCACTGTGGTACCTAATAAAGTATTGGAGGGGGGAATGAGGTAGTGCAGTCTTGCAAGTATCCCAAGTGGGATTTTTGAAGCTAGCGAAGGATATTCATATATCCCCGGCTCTCTTTAAACCCAGTGTTGCTCAGGCTGGCCTTGAACCTTGCTCCTGTTGTTAGAGTGTCTAACCAGGCAGGCGTGATTGGGACTTGCCCCATTGTGGTTAAGTTTTTCTGGTTTCAGTTTCATTTCTATTAAAACAAATGTCCAGTCACATGCCTCTGAGTCCAGATATTAAAAGGACAAGGCAGTTAGGTTTCCTTGGGTTTGAGGTTCCTACCCTGGCCTAAAGAAGGAGCATTTCTCAAAAACATTAATTATGGCCTGTGATGAAATGCTTTGAACATCAGAGTTTATACCATCTCATAGTTATATGAACATTCCTATTGGAGTATTATATTCTAGTTCCAGACATCCATGATACAATCACTCAAACTTAGGAAATATTGATAATAGTCTTCTTAGACTGAATAAATTTCCACTGAGTATGCAAATCTAATTGAACAGCAGCACAAATGCTGGTGCCCTACACCTTGGATACTGGGACTAGAGCCACAATAAACATGGAGGGTGTATAGGCTTCTCTTGTGATTTAGCTTTCTTTCCCTCCTTCTTTCCTTCTTTTTGCTGCATTTACTTGTGAATTGTCTTGACTACCAGGCTTGCTCTGCAAGCAGCTGTATCTGGTGAGCCATCTTGACTGCACTAGATTCATTGGGATGCATAGGTCATTTATCTGGTTCATGTGGTACTTGCAGTTTCTTCACACAAATTTGATGGGGAGTGTGGGTTACATGGTACCCACAGGGAGACGAATCACTATTCTCAAGAACTGGAAACTATGTGTGGAGCCCTGGCTAGCTTAAACTCAGGGATGGTCCTCCTGCCTCCCTTGCTTGGCTTACAGGAATTTGCCTGAGTAGGGAGGTCAGCAGGATGGCTGAGGAGACAGCGCAGGTATTGTTTTGTCTAATGAAGCTGTCATGGCTTACTCAAAAGTCAAATGTGTGTTTGGAGATGGCTACTTCATTCCTCCATATATGTATATGTAAAATTATTTTTTTCCAGACAGGGTTACTCTGTAGCTTTGGAGCCTGTTCTGGAACTCAGTAGATCAGGCTGGCATTGAACTCACAAATCTGCCTGTTTCAGTCTCCCCAGTGCTGGGATTTAAGACATGCGCCTCTATCACCCAGGACCATTTCTATACTTTTGAGGCAATCTTCCCATCCTAATATGCTAGAGGCATTTTCACTCTTCTTCCAGTACCTGCTCTTGTTTCTCCTTAGCCCTCTTTTGTTTTTCTCTAGAAACACCTTTCCACACCAAGCTAAGAATGGATTTGTTTTGTCTACTTAAGAATTAAACATTGGAATAGAAAGGTGTCCTGCTATCTCCACAGTGACTCATTTCAGGCAAATTGCAAAGAAGTCACTAGGTTTGACAGTCACTAGGCCTGAGGAGCCATCAGGCTAGGGAAGAACAATAGGATTTGTTCATGGGGATCACACTAGCACTTGGTTAGACAGCTGATTCTCTGTAAACCTACTGCCAAACAGGGTTTCTCTGTAACCCTGGCTATCCAGGAGCTTACTCTGAAGACTAGGCTGGCTTTGAACAAAGAGATGTGCTTTTAATTTGTCTGTGTGTCTGTGTGTGGGTATGTGCATTGAGCTATGTGCACGTCAGTGCCAAAGGCATTGAGCTCCAGGACTCCTCCTGGAGCTGGATTCATGTCAGTTGATCTGGGACTGGAATAGGAGTTCTGCAATATCAGATCCCAGAGTTGAGAAGGAGGATGAATGGGAGGACATGAAGTTGCCCCAGGAGCACAGGTCAAATCCATAGGAAGAGCCACCCAACAAGAGACCAGGGTGGCCCAGGGCTTCGGAACCTGTCAGAGACTGAAGAGCCATCCACTAGTAAGGCTTTAGTTTCCCAAGAAGGTTTTAATAAAAAGGAAAAGCCAAGACAGATGAATGGGATGACTGGGACGAAGATGTGGGTGGTATTGTCTGGAGACAGCCCCAGCAGTTGCTGGGCTAGCCTGGAGCTTCAGAACCTGCCAGGGACTGAGCCATGGTCTGTCAGGCAGGGCCCTCATGGTGACAGAATCAAACCCTAAAAGGCGTCCTCTGCCCTCCACATTCTTAGGGTAGCACCTCCCTCGGTCATCAAGTAAATAAATAATTGGCTTTTGAGACTGGACTCTCAAGTTTTAAACGTTGTGTGTGGACTCCCTCCCAATCAGATGTGATGACTCCCCGGGAAGATGCAAAATTGGATTTACCATTTACCCACATTCTAGAAAAGAAGACGAAGCTGCAAGCACAGATCCTCAGAGTCTCTGCAGGTCCAGCGGGGACTGCCCTCTCACTTGCGGATCAGGGGCCTCTAGTGTGGACCATAATGAAAATAGGCAGCTAGCGGTGGCTGCTCAAGAGCATCTCCCAAGCCAGGCTCCGTTAGAGGGCCCAATGCAGGAGGAGTTTCCTTTCCAGGTATCAGTTTATTATTCACCAGAGCTCACACACAGGAGAGAAACCCTTTGAGTGTCCCTTCCTGCAGTCTTTGGACCTTTGGGTCCACCAGCAGCTTGCAACTAAGTACAGTAAAATGTATGACATTTGGATGTCATCCAAATTTCATGATTTGGCCAGTCTTGTCCACATGATGTTCCTGTTTTGCTGAGAAATATTCCTACCTGTGAGGAGATATTAACACCGGTGGCTCATAGTAGGGATATATTATGCTTGAAACACAATACCCTATTTCCTCCTGTCAGTCAGATTCAATTCAGAAGGTACTCTGAATCAGCCAAGGAGGAAGTGAAAGTTGAGCCACAGGAGTCTCTACCATCATGCCAGTTCAAGACAGAATCCAGCAGGCAGGCATTTGCAGACCTGGCAGATCGATCTCAGGTAGAGCCCAGGGAGAACATCAGTGAGAAAGCTCAGCCTCTGCCACAGCCTTCCCCTCCATCTAACCAGTGTGCTCACATGCCTGGTGCTGATAAAACACAGTTTCCCCTAGGTGCTCAAAAGAACCCTATGCATCAGATACCACCAACATTGCCTGATACCTCTCTTGACACACTCTTTACAGAGCTAGCATCCATCCTCAGTAAAGAGAATGTGACAAATTCCATGGGATTACAGTTGGGATTGCAAAGTGGGAACTACAAGCACTAAGCAATGGACCTCGGGGGCGGGAATCACACATAGTGCACAGGCAGATTTGAATGAGACCATCAGGAACCGCCCTAGTGAGCCTGCAACATTGCTGCTACCTGGAGTGAATGACTCTGGAGAAGGACTCTGACTTGGAAGTGCTCCCCCCACGCTCCCCTGGACTGCAAAGGTGAGTGGTCATTTGTGTGTCATCCACAATATGACTAAGTCTGAGTAGAAGGTGAAATCTTGGAGATTTAGTTAAAAGCAGAGACTTCTGGCAGGGCTGCTTGAGGTGCTTGCCCTTCTCTGACGTTGTTCTAGGTGGAGAGCATCCTTCTGTACACTTATAGCACAATGGGGTAATCCCAGGTCTAAGAAATATGGGAGAAACCCAGGTGTAACTGATGCCAGAGGGCAAGGCCGGGGCATCACACATCCCCTTGAAAAGGTAGGGAAGAATACTAAAAGCATGACGGGAATGGAGGCAGGGCAGTGGATGCCAACCAAGAAAGTCCACTTCTGGGTCAAGTCAAGGGAGACCTCAATTCAAATGTAAATGAGCTGGAACTGCTGTTCCGGTGTAAATTCCAAGAATTTCGATCATCCTAACACGCAGTGCTGCTAGTCAACCCCAAATGCCCGAGTAGGGACGTAGTAAGGAACCTAAAGATGACTCTCCAGTTCAGCATAGTCTTTTATCAATAATAAAAAACAGGAGATCGACACTCGAACAAGTGGTAGCCATCGAAGCCCTGACTCAGTTCTCAGAAGCTCCATCCTAGAATTCCTCACCATCCAAGTCAGTAGGATGAAAGGACAGATCAGACAACAGCTAGTCTGCTTCATAGTTGTAAAGCCCTCCTTAATTATGTGAGAAAAGACCTCCAGAACCCAAACTCACAAGGGAAGAGTCTTCAGCACCCATGTCTTCGGACACTGGTCTTCAATGGCCAGATCACAACGATCAAGTTGTTGGATAGCTCAGCTACCAACCAAGAACCTGCAAACTCATATGAACACTCCAATACACTTGAAGGGAGTAGGAAATGCATTGCTGGAGGCAAATTGACCCTTGTTCAGGATGCACATTATACTCAAATGAAGATGTGGCAGTTCAATTGACACAGCTTGCATCCCACATTAATTATAATCTCACTAATGCAGACAGTAGGAATAATGAATATCCACTGTGGAGCCTTGTTTCAAAGACTATCCAGGAGAAAGGCATCGCACACGAGATACCACTTTAAGGTATACTAAACAAACCTAGTATACTGCCAGTAGAGCCATAGAACAAGACCTGGAAAAAGCATTAATGACCCCCCAAACAGACAAGCCGAAAAAGGAACCTCTAGCCCTTAGCTCTCAGGAAAATGATTAGCAAGAGCAGCTTGCAACTAAGTACAGTAAAATGCATGACCTTTGGATGTCATGCAAATTTCAAAGATTTGGCCAGTCTGTTGTACATGATGTTCCTATTTTGCTGGGAAATATTCCTACCTTTGAGGAGGTATTAACACCGGTGGCTCATAGTAGAGACATATTATGGCCTATGATGAAATACATTGGACATCAGAGATTATACCATTTCATAGTTATATGAACATTCTGGTATTCTAGTTCCAGGCATCCATGAAAGTAAATATTGCTTAGTAAATATTGCTAATTGTCTTCTTAGACTGAATAAAACTCCACTGTGTACCAATATTGTGGCGTCCATTTAAATGAAAACATTCATACACAAAATTTGGGAATGTGGGCGTCATTCTTTCCTAACTTCTTTTGAGAGAAATATCGTAACAGAATACTATCTCACAACTTTTAAAGTATAGGACATTGTTATCAACCATATTTTTATCATGCTCTCAGTAGACCTCAAGGCTTCAGAGAGTCCATGCCTCTTGTCCAACAGCAGTTTTATATCCTTAAACCAATCATTTCCTCATTATTAAAAGACCCACATTGAAGCCTAATAGCCACAATTCTGCTCTCTTTTCCAGTAAGTTCATCATTTCTAGTTTACACATAAAATTGAAATTGTGTGACATTTGTCTTCCAGTGTGTCACTTATTTTATTTTTGGAAAGCATTTGACTTTACTACTTACTAAAGATGAAATCAAATTTGCATGCACAGGTGAGCACTTACTGAAACACCTTGGATTCATCACATATTTGAGTTTCAAATAGCTTATATATATTTATATTTATATACAAAGAGCAATAATGGCAATATGTTATGAAAGGAAAAGTTTAAGTGCACAGTTTGGGTCACATATCTGTTCACGATGCAGCATGTGTATAGGTATCTAACCTGTATGGATTTAAAAGTCCCTGGCTACTCTGGACTGTTTTCTACACAGGTACTGCTATTCTTTCTTTTAAAGATTTATTTCTTATGTATACAGTGTTCTGCCGGCACATATCCCTGCAGGCAAAAGTGGGCACTAGATCTCATTACAGATGGTTGTGAGCCACCATGTGTTTGCTGGGAGTTGCACACAGGAACTCTGGGAGAATAGTCGGTGTGAGCCATCTCAACCCCATGGTTCTTCTTTTCTCGTGTCCAGAGCAATGGTTCACACACTTGTGCCCTGTGGGTTTGTTTTTGAATTTTTGTGATAGGACTTTATTATATTCCAGGTAACCTTAATAAACCCCTGCCAACCTCCAACCTCAGTCTCCCATGCACTGGAATCCTGAGGATGCTCCTCAGTCCTCAAAATTCTGGAGAAGACTTGATCAGATAGCCTGTGGGAAAGAACAATGGGAATTTTGGGCTCCAGGAAGCACCGGTTTTTCTGAGGGAATTTATTATCAACACTCAGTGCGAGTGCTCACCGGAGGACTCTCTATTGTGGAATTTCTGTTCTTGGAAAACAGTAATAATGATGAGCTGGCTGGAGACTTGATATTTACTGTACATGGAAAGACCCAGCCTTCAGATTCCTTGGAGAATGCCAGGGGGAGCATGTGGTGAATGACACAGGGATGGGAACAAGGGCAAACAAGACCCAGAATTAAAGGGGGAATAATAAGATTTGGGGGCTTGTTTCCAGATGGGAGAAACCCCCGGGTTCCATCCTAGCTCCTGGAAGCAAAATAAATAAATAGCCTGGTAACCTGACCCAATTCTAGAGTGGGCACTGTGGTACCTAATAAAGTATTGGAGGGGGGAATGAGGTAGTGCAGTCTTGCAAGTATCCCAAGTGGGATTTTTGAAGCTAGCGAAGGATATTCATATATCCCCGGCTCTCTTTAAACCCAGTGTTGCTCAGGCTGGCCTTGAACCTTGCTCCTGTTGTTAGAGTGTCTAACCAGGCAGGCGTGATTGGGACTTGCCCCATTGTGGTTAAGTTTTTCTGGTTTCAGTTTCATTTCTATTAAAACAAATGTCCAGTCACATGCCTCTGAGTCCAGATATTAAAAGGACAAGGCAGTTAGGTTTCCTTGGGTTTGAGGTTCCTACCCTGGCCTAAAGAAGGAGCATTTCTCAAAAACATTAATTATGGCCTGTGATGAAATGCTTTGAACATCAGAGTTTATACCATCTCATAGTTATATGAACATTCCTATTGGAGTATTATATTCTAGTTCCAGACATCCATGATACAATCACTCAAACTTAGGAAATATTGATAATAGTCTTCTTAGACTGAATAAATTTCCACTGAGTATGCAAATCTAATTGAACAGCAGCACAAATGCTGGTGCCCTACACCTTGGATACTGGGACTAGAGCCACAATAAACATGGAGGGTGTATAGGCTTCTCTTGTGATTTAGCTTTCTTTCCCTCCTTCTTTCCTTCTTTTTGCTGCATTTACTTGTGAATTGTCTTGACTACCAGGCTTGCTCTGCAAGCAGCTGTATCTGGTGAGCCATCTTGACTGCACTAGATTCATTGGGATGCATAGGTCATTTATCTGGTTCATGTGGTACTTGCAGTTTCTTCACACAAATTTGATGGGGAGTGTGGGTTACATGGTACCCACAGGGAGACGAATCACTATTCTCAAGAACTGGAAACTATGTGTGGAGCCCTGGCTAGCTTAAACTCAGGGATGGTCCTCCTGCCTCCCTTGCTTGGCTTACAGGAATTTGCCTGAGTAGGGAGGTCAGCAGGATGGCTGAGGAGACAGCGCAGGTATTGTTTTGTCTAATGAAGCTGTCATGGCTTACTCAAAAGTCAAATGTGTGTTTGGAGATGGCTACTTCATTCCTCCATATATGTATATGTAAAATTATTTTTTTCCAGACAGGGTTACTCTGTAGCTTTGGAGCCTGTTCTGGAACTCAGTAGATCAGGCTGGCATTGAACTCACAAATCTGCCTGTTTCAGTCTCCCCAGTGCTGGGATTTAAGACATGCGCCTCTATCACCCAGGACCATTTCTATACTTTTGAGGCAATCTTCCCATCCTAATATGCTAGAGGCATTTTCACTCTTCTTCCAGTACCTGCTCTTGTTTCTCCTTAGCCCTCTTTTGTTTTTCTCTAGAAACACCTTTCCACACCAAGCTAAGAATGGATTTGTTTTGTCTACTTAAGAATTAAACATTGGAATAGAAAGGTGTCCTGCTATCTCCACAGTGACTCATTTCAGGCAAATTGCAAAGAAGTCACTAGGTTTGACAGTCACTAGGCCTGAGGAGCCATCAGGCTAGGGAAGAACAATAGGATTTGTTCATGGGGATCACACTAGCACTTGGTTAGACAGCTGATTCTCTGTAAACCTACTGCCAAACAGGGTTTCTCTGTAACCCTGGCTATCCAGGAGCTTACTCTGAAGACTAGGCTGGCTTTGAACAAAGAGATGTGCTTTTAATTTGTCTGTGTGTCTGTGTGTGGGTATGTGCATTGAGCTATGTGCACGTCAGTGCCAAAGGCATTGAGCTCCAGGACTCCTCCTGGAGCTGGATTCATGTCAGTTGATCTGGGACTGGAATAGGAGTTCTGCAATATCAGATCCCAGAGTTGAGAAGGAGGATGAATGGGAGGACATGAAGTTGCCCCAGGAGCACAGGTCAAATCCATAGGAAGAGCCACCCAACAAGAGACCAGGGTGGCCCAGGGCTTCGGAACCTGTCAGAGACTGAAGAGCCATCCACTAGTAAGGCTTTAGTTTCCCAAGAAGGTTTTAATAAAAAGGAAAAGCCAAGACAGATGAATGGGATGACTGGGACGAAGATGTGGGTGGTATTGTCTGGAGACAGCCCCAGCAGTTGCTGGGCTAGCCTGGAGCTTCAGAACCTGCCAGGGACTGAGCCATGGTCTGTCAGGCAGGGCCCTCATGGTGACAGAATCAAACCCTAAAAGGCGTCCTCTGCCCTCCACATTCTTAGGGTAGCACCTCCCTCGGTCATCAAGTAAATAAATAATTGGCTTTTGAGACTGGACTCTCAAGTTTTAAACGTTGTGTGTGGACTCCCTCCCAATCAGATGTGATGACTCCCCGGGAAGATGCAAAATTGGATTTACCATTTACCCACATTCTAGAAAAGAAGACGAAGCTGCAAGCACAGATCCTCAGAGTCTCTGCAGGTCCAGCGGGGACTGCCCTCTCACTTGCGGATCAGGGGCCTCTAGTGTGGACCATAATGAAAATAGGCAGCTAGCGGTGGCTGCTCAAGAGCATCTCCCAAGCCAGGCTCCGTTAGAGGGCCCAATGCAGGAGGAGTTTCCTTTCCAGGTATCAGTTTATTATTCACCAGAGCTCACACACAGGAGAGAAACCCTTTGAGTGTCCCTTCCTGCAGTCTTTGGACCTTTGGGTCCACCAGCAGCTTGCAACTAAGTACAGTAAAATGTATGACATTTGGATGTCATCCAAATTTCATGATTTGGCCAGTCTTGTCCACATGATGTTCCTGTTTTGCTGAGAAATATTCCTACCTGTGAGGAGATATTAACACCGGTGGCTCATAGTAGGGATATATTATGCTTGAAACACAATACCCTATTTCCTCCTGTCAGTCAGATTCAATTCAGAAGGTACTCTGAATCAGCCAAGGAGGAAGTGAAAGTTGAGCCACAGGAGTCTCTACCATCATGCCAGTTCAAGACAGAATCCAGCAGGCAGGCATTTGCAGACCTGGCAGATCGATCTCAGGTAGAGCCCAGGGAGAACATCAGTGAGAAAGCTCAGCCTCTGCCACAGCCTTCCCCTCCATCTAACCAGTGTGCTCACATGCCTGGTGCTGATAAAACACAGTTTCCCCTAGGTGCTCAAAAGAACCCTATGCATCAGATACCACCAACATTGCCTGATACCTCTCTTGACACACTCTTTACAGAGCTAGCATCCATCCTCAGTAAAGAGAATGTGACAAATTCCATGGGATTACAGTTGGGATTGCAAAGTGGGAACTACAAGCACTAAGCAATGGACCTCGGGGGCGGGAATCACACATAGTGCACAGGCAGATTTGAATGAGACCATCAGGAACCGCCCTAGTGAGCCTGCAACATTGCTGCTACCTGGAGTGAATGACTCTGGAGAAGGACTCTGACTTGGAAGTGCTCCCCCCACGCTCCCCTGGACTGCAAAGGTGAGTGGTCATTTGTGTGTCATCCACAATATGACTAAGTCTGAGTAGAAGGTGAAATCTTGGAGATTTAGTTAAAAGCAGAGACTTCTGGCAGGGCTGCTTGAGGTGCTTGCCCTTCTCTGACGTTGTTCTAGGTGGAGAGCATCCTTCTGTACACTTATAGCACAATGGGGTAATCCCAGGTCTAAGAAATATGGGAGAAACCCAGGTGTAACTGATGCCAGAGGGCAAGGCCGGGGCATCACACATCCCCTTGAAAAGGTAGGGAAGAATACTAAAAGCATGACGGGAATGGAGGCAGGGCAGTGGATGCCAACCAAGAAAGTCCACTTCTGGGTCAAGTCAAGGGAGACCTCAATTCAAATGTAAATGAGCTGGAACTGCTGTTCCGGTGTAAATTCCAAGAATTTCGATCATCCTAACACGCAGTGCTGCTAGTCAACCCCAAATGCCCGAGTAGGGACGTAGTAAGGAACCTAAAGATGACTCTCCAGTTCAGCATAGTCTTTTATCAATAATAAAAAACAGGAGATCGACACTCGAACAAGTGGTAGCCATCGAAGCCCTGACTCAGTTCTCAGAAGCTCCATCCTAGAATTCCTCACCATCCAAGTCAGTAGGATGAAAGGACAGATCAGACAACAGCTAGTCTGCTTCATAGTTGTAAAGCCCTCCTTAATTATGTGAGAAAAGACCTCCAGAACCCAAACTCACAAGGGAAGAGTCTTCAGCACCCATGTCTTCGGACACTGGTCTTCAATGGCCAGATCACAACGATCAAGTTGTTGGATAGCTCAGCTACCAACCAAGAACCTGCAAACTCATATGAACACTCCAATACACTTGAAGGGAGTAGGAAATGCATTGCTGGAGGCAAATTGACCCTTGTTCAGGATGCACATTATACTCAAATGAAGATGTGGCAGTTCAATTGACACAGCTTGCATCCCACATTAATTATAATCTCACTAATGCAGACAGTAGGAATAATGAATATCCACTGTGGAGCCTTGTTTCAAAGACTATCCAGGAGAAAGGCATCGCACACGAGATACCACTTTAAGGTATACTAAACAAACCTAGTATACTGCCAGTAGAGCCATAGAACAAGACCTGGAAAAAGCATTAATGACCCCGAAACAGACATGCCGAAAAAGG
Source organism: Cricetulus griseus (assembly GCF_003668045.3). Taxonomy (NCBI): domain Eukaryota; kingdom Metazoa; phylum Chordata; class Mammalia; order Rodentia; family Cricetidae; genus Cricetulus; species Cricetulus griseus. Next base: position 274,084,489 of record NW_023276806.1, read on the forward strand.
AACCTCTAGTCCTTAGCTCTCAGGAAAAAGATTAGCAAGAGCAGCTTCAAACTAAGTACAGTAAAATGCATGACATTTGGATATCATCCAACTTTCAACGATTAGGCCAGTGTGGTCCACATGATGTTCCCGTTTTCCTGGGCAATATTCCCACCTTTGACCAGATACTAAGTTGGTTTTGCAGATGGCCACTGATGATTCCAAAGCAGTGTGTCGCCTCAATGTTAAGTCTGGTGCCACACTCAGAACCAGCAGGCTTTTTATAATCATGTGAATGTGAAGCTCCTGCCCCAAAGAGATCCAAGGGGAGGGGGCGGAGATGATGTATTACTCATCCACCATTTCAGGACGGTTGATCAAGAAGCACCTTACAGTCTAATTGAAGATGGCTCAGCACAATTAACCCAGCTGGCATCTGCAATTAATTTCAATCACAAACCTCCTGAGAGTGAAAATGCTGAAAGTCCACCAGGAGCCTTGCTGGAAAGACTTTAGAGCAGAAACATAGTCAGGAGAAAAGCATGGCACAACAGAACACATCTTCAGATATACCAAAGAAAACTAGTATAACATACCACCAGCTGAGCCAAAGAAGAAAACACAGATAAAAGCAAAATCGACCCCCAAAACAGACAAGCCAATAAAGGAACCTCTAGTCCTTAGCTCACAGGATAACAATTAGGAAGAGCAGCTTGCAACTAATTACAGTAAAATGCATGACATTTGGATGTCATCCAAATTTCATGATTTGGCCAGTCTGGTCCACATGATGTTCCTGTTTTGCTGAGAAATATTCCTAGTTTTGAGGACATATTAACACCCGTGGCTCATAGTCGCGACACAGGCTTGAAACACAACACCCTATTTCCTCCTGTCACTCAGATACTATTCAGAAGGTACTCTGAATCAGCAGAGGAGGAAGTGAAAGCTGAGCCACCAGTGTCTCTACCATCTTGCCAGATCAAGACAGAATCCAGAGGGCAGGCATTTGCAGACCTGGCAGATGGATCTCAGGTAGAGCCCAGGTTGAACATCAGTGAGAAAGCTCAGCCTCTGCCACAGTCTTCCCCTCCATCTAACCAGTGTGCTCACATGCCTGGTGCTGATAAAACACAGTTTTCCCTAGCTGCTCAAAAGAACCCTACACATCAGATACCACCAACATTGCTTGGAGCTCTCTTGACACACCCTTTCCTGGGCTAGCATCCATCCTCAGGAAAGAGAATGTGACAAATTCCTATGGGATTACAGTTGGGATTGCAAAGTGGGAACTACAAACACCAAGCAATGGACCACTGGGAGCCAGAATCACACTTAGTGCACATGCAGATTTGAATGAGACCATCAGGAATTGCCCTAGGGAACCTGCAACATTGCTGCTACCTCAAGTGAATGACTCTGGAGGACTCTGACTTGGAACTGCCCTCTGAATCACACGTGCACCACGGTGTATCGGTGTATAGTCTTGTGCTTGCAAGAGCAACCTGCCACACCAACAAATACATGAATGTACCAAACTGCAACATTAACTAGGCATGGTGGTATACTCTTTTGATCCCAGCACTCCAGAGGCAGAGTCAACTGCATTTCTGAGTTCAAGTCCAACCTGGTCTATAGAGAGAGTTCCAGGAGTGCCAGGGTTGCCTTTAAAACAAACAAATTTCAACTATGTCATTCCAAGAATTTTTTTCTTTTGTTTTTTTTGAGAAAGGGTTTCTCTGTGTAGCTTTGGAGCCTGTCCTGGAATTCACTGTATAAACCAACCTAGCCTGAAACACACAAAGATCTACCTGCCTCCCATCCTGAGTGGTGGGATTAAAGGGGTGTGCCACCACAGCCTGAACCAACAATATTGTTTCTGGTCTATTTTTTTTTGTCTTTTAGTTTTTCTGTACTTATTTTATGTGAGTGAATGTCTTATCTGAATGTATGAAAATGCACAACATGTGTCCCTGGTACCCAAAGAGGCCAAAAGAAACCATCCAGTCCACTGTAACTGGAGTTAGAGATGACTGTGAGTCACACCTGTCTCTCCAGCACATTGTTTTAAATTTTCAAAATTAATCTGTTTCTGGTGCTAGGAAGATAGCTAAGCAGTTAAGAGCACTGGCTGCTCTTCCAAAGGCGCTGGGTACAATTCCCAGAACCCACAACTGTCTGTAACTCCAGTGACCTGACACCCTCACACAGATATACATGCAGGCAATACCAACACACAGAATAAAATTAAAAATAAATATAAAAGATTAATCTGTTTTATTTTACGTATATGACTACTTTGTGTGCATGTATGTCTGTATACCAATGGTGTACCTGGTGCCCCTGGAGGTCAGAAATGGATATCAGATCCTGTGGAACTGGAGTCATGGATGATTGTGAGCCACCATGGGATTGTTAGGATCAAACCCAGGTCCTCTGCAAGACTGACTAGAGCTCTTAAGGACTGTGCAGTCACTCACACTGAGCCATCACTTCAGTCTGTGTTTTGTTTTGTTTTGTTTGGACAGGGTCTTATGGAACCCCAGCTGGCTTTGAACTCATTATACAACCCAAGATGATCTTTTGTTTTTCTTTAATTTTTTTGTTTTTGGAGTCAGGGTTTCTCTGTGTTATAACCCTGGCTGTCTTTCTTTTCTTTCTTTCTTTCTTTCTTTCTTTCTTTCTTTCTTTCTTTCTTTCTTTCTTTTTACACTGTTGGTAACTCTTGATTATTTGGTTTTTCAAGACAGGGTTTGTCTATGTAACAGCCCTGGCTGTCCTGGAACTCACTCTGTTGACCAGGGTGGCCTTGAACTCATAAGAGATCTGTCTACCTCTGCCTCCCAAGTACTGGGATTAAAGGTGTGTGTCACTACTTCCCAGCCACTCTGGCTTTCTGGGAACTAGCTCTTGTAGATCAGGCTGGCTTCAAACAAAGAGATCTGCCCCAAATAATCATCAACTCTGGCCACTCCTGCCTCTAACTCCAGAGCAAATTTTCCTTGCCATATCCTAGTTTGTTTCACTTGCTTCTGAAAGGCAAAAATAGGGGTGACTGCCCACCACCTATGTCAAGATTTAGTATTTACCAGGAAGTAGTCCAGAGGCTTTACTTACTTAAGATGGGAAGGGTGAAGATATTGAGCTGGAGGAGCAGATGCAGAGGCTACTTGGAAGCCTGAGGAGTCATGAAGCTTCCTTCCATGCTCCCTCTGGGCCTACCACCTTCCCCAATCTACCTCAGTGCACAAACTCAGAAAAAAATTCTGCAGCTCAAAGCTTTTGAAGGGTCCCAATCAGTAAATTGTTAGAAAGGACTAAAGGCTCAAATCCAGGAATCTGCCTGCTCCTCTGCAAACCATTCCTTCCCAGAGGTTATGGGTGCCCCTCCTTGAAGCTCTTCTTTAACATATACTCCCCAGTGTTTAACATGATTGTTCAGAATAACTAAAGACACTCCTTCTACTCAGGAAACTCCTGCAGGTTTTGAGAGTCAGGAACAGGATCTGGAACTAAACCACAAAGGCACAATCCTAAAAACAAGATTTCACTTTCAGGTTCCAAAATCGCTAGAGGTGGGAAGGGTGAGTGGCGATGTGACCCTGTGCCATGCTTGTCTGGTGTGTCATCGGTCCTCAGTTCAGTCCTTGAATGGGTAGCAAGTTTGTGGCCAGCCTGGGTTATGTGAGACCTTATCTGTTTCTGCAGAAAACAGCTATGGGTGGGATTTAACTGACTGACACAAGCAGATTGAGAAGGCTCAGCAGATTCATGGCATTTTGCCTCAGTTTCCCTGCAGGTGACCATTAGCAGGGGGAAGAGCAAAATATGGAACACTTCATGAATTTTGGGGTTATCCTTGCACAGGATCCATGCTAATTTTCTTTAGATTGTTCCAAATTCAGCAAGACACCTAGTCTAAAATAAACATACCTATGCCATGCCAGATGTGGAGGTCCATGCTTTTAATCCAGGGAGACAGAAGCAGGAGTGTCTCTGTGAGCATCTTGGTCTGCACAGAACTGTTTAAACCAGCCAAGGCTATAAGTCCAAGTCTGTATTAAAACTTTAGGTTTACTAGAAGAATGTGTCAGTTAAATTAAAAATAATCATGAGAGAAAAACCAGAAGAATGAGTAAATTAAATTCGAACCTTTGGGTTTACTGGTTTGTGGTGACACACACCTTTAGTTCCAGTACTTGGAAGACTGAGGCAGGGGGATCGCTGTAAATTTGAGGCCAGTCCAGTCTACAGAGCCAGGCTCCAGAGCTACACAGAGAAACCCTATCTTGAAAAACAAAAAAAATCAAAAGAGGAACACAAAGGGATATAGGGCTATACACATGTAGTTCATTGCTGGCCTGGCATGCAAAAGGCTGTCAGTTAACCACACATGAAAAATTAATAAGGCAGGGAGGAGAGCCGGGAGGTGGTGGTGCACACCTTTAGACCCAGCACTCAGGTGGCAGAGGCAGGTGGATCTCTTTGAGTTTGACATCAGGACACCCTCCAAAGCCACAGAGAAACCCCGTCTTGAAAAACAAACAAACAAACAACAACAGAAAAGGCAGGAAGGTATCAGGGCTCACACCTTTAGACCCAGCAGTTAGGAGACAAATTTGAAGTAAGCGTAGTGTTGAAAGCAAGCCCTTGTCTCAAACCTAAATAAATAAGGACTAGCAAGATGATTCCATGGGTCAAGTTACTTGTTGCTAACACTGATGGCCTGAGTTCGATTCCCAGAACCCAAACATGGTGGAAGGAGAGAACTCACTCTTCCTCGGAGCTGCAGCCTACCCCACACATCATCAGTATGGTTTTTCTTAATAAGTAAAAAGAGGCAGGCAGTGGTGACTGTTAGACCCCCGGAAAACTCAGTTATCCCGGGTCCCAGGCCACGACCTCATCACCCCAATCACCAGGCAGATTCGAGAGCTTGCTGCAAACTGCATGAGGCTTTATTTTTATTTATTTTTTAACGAGCTAAGCCCATGTTAGCTCGTGTCTTTCACCCACCCGCCATGGCTCGCAAAAGACCCCTCGAACCGGCTGCCGATTGATCTTGTAGGGAAGCGTAAGGGGAGTGTCTAGGGGTATGCAGATGCTCAGGATTGGTGTGCCCTCCAGGCTTGGAGGGCTTGCCCTGTGTTGATTGGCCAACTGGTTGTTGTGGCCCATAGGCCCTCCCAGGGTGGTTGCTATGCTCTGTGTGTCATTGCTGTGCAATTGTCCCTAAAGTATACCCAGGGTTGTAAAGCATAGTGCCACCAGCTAACTTCTGATTGGTTCCTTGTCAGGAGGCAGTCATCTGACCTCTAATGACTAAGACAAGGTCATAGCGAGAACGTGTTACTGTCATGGCTGCCAAACGGGGGGCTGGTCCCTTCAGTGACATATGTCTTTAATCCCAGCACCAGAGAGGCACAGGCAGAAAGATCTCTTTCAGTTGGAGGCCAGCCTGGTCTACAGAGTGAATTCCAGTATATCCAGGACTGTTTAACAGGGAAACCATGTTCGCACACGTGTGAGTGTGTGTGTGTGTGTGTGTGTGTGTGTGTGTGTGTGTGTGTGTGTGTGTGTGTTTTGGGCGGGGCATGTAAAGAAAACAGGACTTATGCTGTGAGTTTGTGGCACAGGCCTTTAATCCCAGCACTCTGGAGGCAGAGGCAGACGGATCTCTGTGAGTTCGAGGCAGCCTGGTCTCCAGTTCGAGTGCTAGGATAGGCTCCAAAGCTACACAGAGAAACCCTATCTCGAACCAATCCCCCCCCCAAGAAAACCGGTCTTGGAAGATCATGCCCATACTTCCAGTATTTGACGAGATGGAAGCAAGAGTACAGATTCCAGATCATCCCTAGCTGTTTGAGGCTAGTCTAGGAGACATGCACTGATGTCTCAAAATAACAGTCACACTAACACACAAGGGTACATTTACTGAATAGGAACACACATGATATTTAATGAGATGGAGAGATGGACCAGCAGTTGAGAGCTTTCCTTGCCTTCCTGAGGACCTGCTATTATTTCCAGCAACTACATGGTGGCTCACAACTATCCTTAACTCCCCAAAAGTCAATCAAATGGGTTTCTTGCTTGTTTCCCCTTCCCTTCCTTAAAGATAATAAAGTCTACCTCACCTGAAGTTTCTTGCTTCCTTCACACTGGGCATGCTCTCTACCAGGTCCCCTTGCCTGCACTATATAATTGCTTATTATCTTGCAACCTCCAGCCAGTTTCTGGACACTTAATTGAAACAGTTCTATTGTTTCCTTGAGACAAGGTCTCACTATGGAGTTCAGGTTGGCTTAGAACTCTCTATATAAACCAAGATGGCCACAAACTCAGTGATCCCCCTGCTCTGCCTCCTGAGTACTCAGTGGGTGTAAAGACAGGAATCACGATGCCCAGCCTACTTATTCTTAACCCACTAATGAATGAGAACTCTTTTCTTCTTTATGGTCTCCTTAACCCCCTTTTTCATTAGTTTCTTCTCTCCTGTTCTTCCCTGTGTTTTTCTTCTCTATCTGTATGTTTGTCTCTTTGTGTGTACTATTGGATCCCCTGCAGCTCTTTGCTCTCTACCTTGTTTGAGGCAGGGTTCCTTTATTGTTTGCAGCTGCATATGCCAGCATCTTTCCCTCAAGCTCAAGTGATTCTCCTGTCTGGATCTCCCTCTTGAAGTAAGAGCATTGGGATTGCAGAAGTCAGCTGCCGACTGCACCCAGCTGTCCATGGGCTCTAAGGTTGCTCATCAAGTGACCTACCCATTGAGCTATATTCCCCCCTTCTCTCTCTCTCTCTCTTTCTCTCTCTCTCACTCTCTCAAGATTTTATTTATTATATATACAATGCTTTGGCTGCATAGATGCCTGCAGGCCAGAGGAGGGCACCGGATCTCATTATAGATGGTTGTGAGCCACCATGTGGTTGCTGGGAATTGAACTCAGGACCTCTGGAAGAGCAGTCAGTTTTCTTAACCTCTGAGCCATCTCTCCAGCCCCCCAAGTCTCTTTTTAAAACATTTTTTTAAACATAGGGTCTTATGGAGCCCATGCTAGGCTCAAACTTGTTATGTACTGAAGATAATGTTGTATTTCTGACGCTCCTATCGCCATTTCCCAAGGGTTGAGGTTTTGAGCCTATGCCACCAGACCTAGATACTCACTTTTTTTTCATTTATTTGTTTGTTTTTTCTTTATTTATATTTTGTTTTGTTTTTGAGTCCTGGCTCTCTTGGAACTCAATATGTAGACCAGGCTGGCTTTGAATTCACAGAGATCTTCCTGCCTCTGCCTCCTAACTGGAGTGCTGGGACCACTGCCCGGCTTACTGTCTCAATTGAAGTCTTTGGAGTCTCCCCACTTCACTCATGAAACTTGTTCTCTTTCTTTTGCATCCAGCCTGGTCTATATAGTGAGTGCCAGGGCAGCCAGAGATGTTACACAGCGAACCCTGGTTCCAAACAAAAAAAGCTAGGAGGTTGAAAAGCGAAGACATCTAAGGCAGTGCTGCTCTCTCCAGCTCTGATCCACTCCTGTATTAGAGGAGTGGTCCAATAGCAGCAGCCTGTGTCTGCTGTTAATCATATCAGCTAGAAGAAAACCACAACCACAGTTTGAGCCAAATGTGAAGCAAGCTTAATTTTTTTGATTGAGGTACATCAATCAAGAATTGGCCATGATTGCCCTCCAAACCTTAGTTTTTAAAAAAATTTATGTATCATTTATACACTGTTCTGCATGCATGTATCCCGCAGGCCAGAAGAGGGCATCAGATCTCATTACAGGGGGTTGTGACCAATTCTGTGGTTGTTGGGAATTGAACTCAGGTCCTCTGGAAGTCCAAGTATTGTTCTTAGACACTGAGTCATATCTCCAGCCACTCTTGGGTCCCTTTTATGGCGTATAATAACAAGTAGTTTAACAGAAGGGAAAACAAAAAAATCACAAGGTCCCTACTCAAAAACAAATCAAGGTCATGGGCTGGGGAAGGTCAGGTTCCAGGAAACAGAGCAACTTAACTCTCACAGTAAATAGAAATCTACTTAAAAAAAATAGCACGCTGGCTTCTGCCTTCAAAATGGAGTCAGGCAGGTTCCTCACTGCCTCCCTCCTGAGTAGACCAGAGGCCTCATCTAAACAGCCTTTCTGTAGTAAGTCCCCTCTCCAGGTGGCCAGATAGAAATTCCAGACCAGTTTTGTTTCTGGGGACACTGACCTAACAGTCAAGTTTAGGGATGCTAGGGCCGCTGTAGTTGGTGTGACTGGATCAGGGGCTGTTATTGGAATGGTGCTTGGTAGTCTGATTAGTGTCTGTGATGGGAACCTTTCACTAAAGCAGCAGCTCTGGACTTTCCCCATCTAGGGCCATGGGGCTTTTCTATTTGATTGTCTCCTTCCTAATCCTTTTGTGATCCCATGTAAGTCCACATGAAGTAAATCCTCCTTACCTGCTATTTTGACTCCATGCCAGTCCTGCTGCTGGAGTGTATTAACTTTTACCATTAAACAACATTTCTCTAAACAAAAAAAAAATTCAGTTGCCTTTAATTATTTATTGTAGCAGGAGATACAGCTCAGTTGGTAGAGTGCTTGCCCTGAATTCATGAAGACCTGGACTCCACACCCAGCAACACAGAACACAGGATGTGGTGGCAAATACCTGGAACCCCACCATTTGGAAGGTAGAGACAGGAGAATCAGAAGTTTAGCTGAGCGCTGGTGGTGCTTTGGAGCCAGGCAGTCCTAGAATTGTTCTGTAGACCAGGCTGGCCTTGAATTCACAAAGATCTGCCTGCCTCTGCCTCCTGAGTGCTGGGATTAAAGGTGTGTGCCACCACCTTGCCCTTCTTGGCCTGGATCTCATTTAGTAGATCAGGCTGGACTCAAAGACTCAGCAATTCCCCTGCCTCTACCTCTGGAGATTCAGAAGCCACCATGCCCAGCTGCATCCCACTTTTTATCTTTTGTGTAATCTGTTTTCCTATTAGCTTCACATTCATCCCTTGGAAAAGCAAATTGTTTGAGAGATGAAACTAATTTTCTCTCCTTTAGCCCATGAATACTATTTTCTAGATGTCCTAGGAAGATGATTGCTCTTTCTGTGTGTCCACCATCTGTTAGGTGTGGCAGCACACATCTGTACCTGCAAGGAAGCAATGTGTCTAATGGCATCCTCATGCCTGTGCCACAGTGGACATTCACTTATCTAGGATACAAGCTTGCTCTCTGATTTTTTTTTAAATTTGAGACAGGGTCTCTTTCTGGTATGGTCCAGGATCACTGGAGTTCATGCCACCTTGTCCAGTGTCTATGGTGCAGAGAATCATGTTAGAGTTTGCAGAATTCTAGGTAACATAGCTGCATCCCCAAGCCCTTAATCTTATACTTCCTCCAAAAGGGTTTTACTCTGTAGCCCAGGCTGGCCTTAAAGAATGATGTAGAGCAGGTTGCCTTCACACCCTTGTCACTTTTCTTGCCTCAGCTTCTCCAAAGCTGTCATCACAATCATGAGTCACCATGCTAAGCTACTTTAGGATCAGTTAAGATGGCACAGAGGAATAAGGGCATTTATTCAAAACCTGAGACCTGAGGAGTTCAATCCCCAGGAGACACATGGTAGTAGGAGAAAAGAAACTGACTACATAAGTTTTTTTTTTTTTTTGACCTCCACAGGCGTGCTCCCCCAAACCACTACATAAGTGAACATTTGATTTTTAAAAATTGCAATAGCTGTTATGTCAAGAATGGACAGTAGAGGGAGAGAGAAAGCAAGGAAACTAACTGTCTTTGTGGTTTTTCTAGTTTATGGACAAAACCCAATGTTCCTGATTGGGGAAGAGTGAAGTCTGAATGGATAGTATATTTAGGAAAGAAGATCAGTGGTTGCAGGCAACAGAAAATGAACTGAGAAGTGACACACTTTCTCCAACAAGGCCACACCCATTCCAACAAAATCAATCTATGTGATAGGTAGGGTTTTAGTTGGGGGTGGTGATAGGGGAGGATGTGAGGGAGAGGGAATTGGGATTGTCATGTAAAACAATTTTGTTTCTAATACAAATAAAAAAATCTGAAAAAAAGTGGAGTGCAGAACTAAATAGAGAATTCTCAACAGAGGAATCTAAAATGGCTGAAAGACACTTGAGAAAGTGCTCAACATCCTTAGCTATCAGGGAAATGAAAATCACAACCACTCTGAGATACAATTTTACTCCTATCAGAATGGCTAAAATCAATAAAACCAATGACAATCTATGCTAGAGAGGATGTGGATATAGAGGAACTGTCCTCCATTGCTGGTGGGAGTGCTAACTTGTACAACCACTTTGGAAATCATTCTGGTGGTTTCTCAGGAAATGGGAATCAGTCTACTTCAAGACCCAGCAATTTCTCTCTTGGGTATATACCCAAAAAATACACATTCATACAATAAGTACATATTTTCATCTATGTTCATAGCAGCATTATTTGTAATAGCCAGAGCATGGAAGCAACCTAGAAGCCCCTGAGCTGAAGAATGGATAGAGAAAATATGGTACATTACTCAGCAGAAAAAAAAAACAAACAATGGAATCTTGAAATTCACAGGCTTATGGATGGAACTAGAAGAAATCATCCTGAGTGAGGCAACGGAGTCACAAAAAGATAAACTCATATATGATTTTTAGACATAGAGCAAAGGATTACCAGCATGCAATCCACAAAGCCAGAGGAGCTAGGAAACAAGGAGGCACCAAGGGAAGATTGCATAGTACCTCAAAGAAAGGAAGGGGACCAAACCCCTGAATAAAGTGGGATCAAGGGGCATGGGTGGAGAGGAAGGAGGTGTGAAGGGGAGAATGGGAGGGGGGAGGAGAACAAGATGCCTGAGACAGGAGAGGAATTGAGGAGGGCAACAAAGGAGATGCCTTGATAGAGGGAGACAGGACAGGTATGGAGAGAGGCCTGGCATAGGGGAAATATTAGGGATGACTCCAACTAAGAATCCAAGCAGTGGTGGAGAAATGCCATTGATCATCTTCCTCTATAATGAGATTGTGGCTCGAAGCACAAACAGGCACCCACAGCTAAGCATGGAACCATTCCCATGGAATCAAATTGTGGTGAGGGAGGAGGGATGAGCAAAGAAGCCAAGGCAGTGCTGCAAAAACCTGCAGAAACAGTTGACTTGACCTAGTGAGAGGATGGAGACCCTAGTCATAAAGCTGTTGAAACAGCTTTGGACCAAACCAAGCCCTCTAAATGTGGGTGTCAGGTAGGAGGCCAAGACAGTCTATGGGACCTTTAACAGTGGAGCCAGTCTTTAACCCAAGAGCACAATGGACTTTGGGAGCCCATTCCCTATAGAGGGATACTATTGCAGCCCAGATACAGCAAGGAGGACATAGGTCCTCCTCCAAATGATATGACAGAGTTTGAAGGTCCCTGGTGGATGGCCTCACTATCCCTGGGGAGGAGTTTGGGGATGTGTTAAAGGTGGGTTGGTGGGGAACATGGGAGGATGAGAGGGGGAGGGAATGGAGGGGTTGGATATGGAAATATGATAGAATTAAAGAATATAAAATAAAAAGAAAAAGAAATAAGATCATTAGTACTCGTGCCAAGAATCTTGCTTGCCATTGTAGCATAGTAGAGTCTATTGTATTGAAGACAAACCAGTTTCAGAGACAGTATGAGCAGATCATTTTCCATATGAGTGTTTTGGGAAAAGTTTTGAACAGAAGCAAATACCAGCACTTAACCACTGAAACTTCTCTCCAGCCCTACTCATGGCTTCTTAAGAGAGCTTTGCCTATTGGTGTGAAAACCAGCAACATATCCTCTTGTCACTCATTTCTGATGTTTAAGAGCACTGGGCCTACACTCAGAACTGCCTAAGTCACACTATCCTCAAGGTGAAACTACTTCTCACTCAGGAAATATCGAATCAACATTCCAATTTTTACAAAAGAGATGTCTCTCCTGACATCGTTTGATTTCATTATTTCAAACCCGGGGTAACAAACATCATCTCTTTATTACATCTCTAACCAACCTTGGCACAGCGCTCACTCCCTGGAACACTGTTTAGTTTTTTCTAACAGAACTGAGGACCAAACCCAGGGCTTTGTGCTTGCCTGAGCTAAATCCCCAACCACAAGTTGTGTTCTTGACATTTTTTAGCCTGGCCGTGGTCAGGCAGAGACAGGAGTACAGGTAGTGCTGTTACACAGAGAAACCCTGTCTCAGAAAAACATAAAGATTTATATTGTAGCCAGGCAGTGGTGTCACATGCCTTTAATCCTAGCACATGGCAGGCAGAGGTAGGCAGATCTCTATGAGTTTATGCCAGCCTGGTCTACAAGAGCTTCTTCCAGGTCAACTTCAAAGTTACACAGAGATGCCCTTTCTTGAGTCTTGCCTGCATGTGTTTCTGTGGAACTGGAGTTATACAGTTGCCAGTGCCCATGAGGGTGCTGCGAATTGAACCTGGTCCTCTGGAAGACCAGACTGTGCTCTTAGCTGCTGAGCCATCTCTCAAGCTCCAGACTTGAATGTTTGATTCATTTCTTCTGCCCTCATTTCCTTGGTTAGCAGCACACAAAAATTCTAGATTTGGCCAGAAAAGTCAAATGTTGATGGTGTTATAAGAAGAGTAGCCTCCTGAACTATGTGTTGGCCTGCATAGGTACTCTGACTAAATAATGTCAAGGTTGGTGAAAAACTAGTCATGAGAATTAATGGAATTCAGAATCCTGCTTTGATTTGTCCTGTATGCCAGTCTGCTAAGGATATTCTGATCTTCCAGCCTCTACCTCACAAGTGATGTGATTCCATGCCTAGGCCAGCCCCTGCAGATCCTGGGGACTGAATCCAGGACTTCATGCACACTAGGCAAGCCTTCTGCCAAGGGGGCTACATTTCTAACTTGTCTCTTCTCTCCTCCGCACTCCCAACTCTGCTTCAATTTAGGACATGGTCTGACTTTGTGGCCCAGGCTATCCTCAAGCCTAGGTCATCCAGAGCATAATACTAAAGAATATATTTTGTTTGTGTTCCTATAACTTACCCGATTTCAAATATGATTTAAATTAATGTCGGGTGTTTCTTTTTAGTGTTTTTTTGTTTGTTTTTGGGACAAGGTCTCTCTGTATTGCTTGGGAGGTTGTCCTGGATATTGCTCTGTAGACCAGGCTGGCCTTGAATTCACAGAGATCTGCGAGCCTCTGCCTCCCAAGTGTTGGGATTAAAAGTTGCACCACCAATGCCCCAATTTCTTTCTTTTAAAGATTTATTTATTTTGTATACAGTGTTCTGGCTGCACATTTCCCTGCAGGCCAAAAGTGGACATTAGATCTCATTATAGATGATTGTGAGCCAATGTGGTTGCTGGGAGTTGAACACAGGACCTCTGGGAGAGCAGTCAGTGCTGAGCCATCTCTCCAGCTCTGTGGTTCTTCTTATCTGGAGTCCAGAGCAATGGTTTACACACTTGTGCTTTGTGGGTTCATTTTTGAATTTTTGTGACAGGATCGTATTATATTTGAGGCAGATCTTAATAATCTCCTGCCTCAGTCTCCCATGTGCTGTGATCTCGAGGATTCTCCACAGTCCTCAAAACTGTGGGGATGCCTTGATCAGATAGCCTGTGGGAAGGAACAAGGGGAAACTTGCACTCCAGGAAGCACCGTTTTTTCTGTAGGGAATTTATTATCAACACTCAGTGTCAGTCTTCACTGGTGGAATCTCTGTTGTGGCATTTCTGTTCTTAGAAAGCAGTTATAACGATAAGCTGGCTGGAGACTGAATAGTTACAGTACATGGAATGACCCACCTTTCATGTTCCTTGGAGAATGCCAGGGGAAGCATTTGGTGAATGACACAGGGATGGAAACAAGGGCAAACAAGACCCTGAAGAGGTTAAAGGGGAAATAATAATATTTGGGGGCGTGTTTCCAGATGGTGGAAATCTACCGGTTCCATCAAGATCTGGGATCAAAATAAATAAATAGCCTGGTCTCCTGACCCAATTCTAGAGTCCCCACTGGGGTACCTAATAAAATATTGGATGGGGGAATGAGGTAGTGCAGTCTGGCAAGAATCCCAAGTATTCAGGATATAAATGACTACTGGGATTTTTGAAGCTAGTGATTAGATTTATGTATTCATGGCTCTCTTTACACCCAGTGTAGCTCAGGCTGGCCTTGAAACTTGCTCCTGTCATAGTGTCTATCCAGGTAGGTTTGATTGGGACTTGCCTCATTGTGGTTATATTTTTCTGGTTTTTGTTTGGTTTGTAAAAATCATATGTCCTGTCACATGCCTGTGAGTCCAGCAATTAGAAGGACAAGGCAGTTAGGTTTTCATGAGTTTGAGGTTCCTATCTTGACCTAAAGGAGCATGCCTCAAAAATATTAATTATGGACTATGATGAAACGCTTTGAACATCAGAGATTATATCATTTCATAGTAATATGAACATTCCTATTGGAGCATTATATTCTAGTTCCAGACATCCATGATACAATCACTCAAACTTAGAAAATATTGCTAATAGTCTTCTTAGACTGATTAAAACTCCACTGTGTACGAATATCTTATTGAACAGCAGCACAAAGGCTGGTGCCCTTCACCTTGCATACCGGGACTACAGCCACAATAAACATGGATGGTGTGTAGGCATCTCTTGTGATTTAGCTTTTTTTCCCCTTCTTCTTTCCTTTATACTGCATTTACTTGTGAATTGTCTTGACTACCAGGCTTGCTCTGCAAGCAGCTGTACCTGGTGAGCCATCTTGACTGCACTAGATTCATTGGGATGCATAGGTCATTTATCTGGTTCATGTGGTACTGGCAGTTTCTTCATACTAATTTCATGGGGAGTATGGGCTACATGGTACCCACAGGGAGACGAATCACTATTCAAGAAGTGGAAACTATGTGTGGAGCCCTGGCTAGCTTAAACTCAGGGATGGTCCTCCTGCCTCCACTCCCATGCTTGGCTTATAGGAATTTGCCCGAGTAGGGAGGTCAGCAGGATTGCTGAGGAGACAGCACAGGAATTGTTTTGTCTAATGAAGCTGTCATGCCTTACTCAAAAGTCAAATGTGTGTTTGGAGATGGCTACTTCATTCCTCCATATATGCATATGTATAATTAATATTTCCAGACAGGCATACTCTGTAGCTTTGGAGCCTGTTTTGGAACTCAGTAGGTCAGGCTGGCCTTGAACTAACAAATCTGCCTGTTTCAGTCTCCCCAGTGCTGGGATTTAAGACATGTGTCTCTATCACCCAGCGCCATTTCTATACTTTTGAGGCAATCCTCCCATCATAATATGCTAGAGGCATTTTCACTCTTCTTCCAGGACCTGCTCTCGTTTCTCCTTAGCCCTCTTTTGTTTTTCTCTAGAAACACCTTTCCATACCCAACTAAGAATGGATTTGCTTTGTCTACTTAAGAATTAAATATTGGAATGGAAAGGTGCCCTGCGATCTCTACGGGTGACTCATATCAGTCACAATTCCAGAGGACCCAACAGGTTTGACAGTCAAGAGGCCTGATGAGCCATCAAGCTAGGGAAGAATAATTAGGGTTTGTTCATGGGGATCACACTGGCACTTGGTTAGACAGCAGATTCTCTGTAACCCTACTGCCAAACAGGGTTTCTCTGTAACCCTGGCTATCCAGGAGCTTACTCTGAAGACTAGGCTGGCTTGAACACAGATCAGCCTCCTCTCTCCAGAATGCTGGGATTAAAGGTGTGCACCACAACCACCACTACCGAGCATGTTGCTTTTAATTTGTCTGTGTGTCTGTGTGTGGGTATGTGCACCTGAGTGCCAAAGGCATGGAGCTCCAGGACTCCTCCTGGAGCTGGTTTCACGGCAGTTGATCTGGGACTGGAACAGGAGTCCTGCAAGATCAGAGCACTTTCACCACGCAGCCATCCCTCCAATGCCTTCTGCGTTTTTTCAATCCCTTGACTTGGGTTCCAGGCAAAGCACATGGAAAGCTCATTGAATATTATATGTAGAATCCCTTGTAAGGGGGTGCCATTTTACTTCTTAAAAAAATGGTTTGTGTTCTTTATGGAAAACTGTGCAACCTTAAAAGCTTTGCTTTGGAAAGGATTCATGGATCTCACTGCTGTGAATGATACCAGGGGCAGGAGCACAAATCAACTACATTCTCAGTCCCTGTTGGAGAACTGTTGTCTTTTTAAAGATTTGTCAGTTTTCATCTTTATGGTTGTAAGAATCTTGCTTAGATGTTTCTAAGTGCACTGCCTGCTTATCTGATGATGGAAGCAGCCAGAAGAGGGAGCTGGGATTAAGCCTCAAACCAAAGCAAAACAAGCTAAGAATATAAGAAGAATGATGTTTGGATGGCTGGGGATAGAAGTCACTAGTAGTGCCTTTGGGTAGCATGCACAAAGCACTGGTCCATACTTCAAGTTTGCCTGGGAATTTCAGTGCCACAGTGGACTATATCCTTGGCTGTATATGTGTGTATGAATCTGTTATTTATGACAATCCCATTTTCAACAGATTGACAAAAATTAAGCATCTATGTAAGTTACACTGGGATCAAGAGCTGAAGATGTTGGGCTGGCTCAATGGATTCAGTTCAATTTATGAGCAGCCACATGGTAGCCTACAGACCCTGTAATTCCACTTCCAGGTGTTCTGACACCGTTTGGGCCGGGACAGGTGCCTGCATACATGATGGGCACACATACATCCAGACACACACACAGAGATCCAGCACAGAAACATGAAGTAAGCAATTTATTTTTAAAACCTTAATTCATATGGAAGCATAAACCTAGTATGCAGATTGCGAATTCTGACATACAATTGTGGCTCCAGAGTCATGACTACGTCAAATGGAACCTCCACTTGTGGCATCCATTTAAATGAAAACATTCATAAACAAAATATGGGAATGTGGGCGTTGTTCTTTCCAAACTGCTTCCTGCTGATAGGGGGCGCAGAAGACCATGGGGATCCTAAGAAAACCCAGAAATCTTGACTATACTGGTCTTACTGCATTGTCCCAGGTTTCTTCACCATTCAATACCTGGCATTGCTTCAGGGATTCTTCAAACTCTGTTAGTCTGCAAGGAATCCACAGCTTTTCATTTTCTGTGGAAACAAAAGCATAAATTCTTTTCCCAAGTAACCTGTCCTTATCCAAAGTAGGTTTGAAATACCTGAACTGAATGAATCCAGCAGAATTTACAATAAAGGTTACTTTAGCAGTTACTCATTCCTTGGCAATTGAGCAATTCAAAGACAGCACAATATCATACAGTATGTGGACTCTGTATTTTCCTTTAATTATTCTATTCATTTTTACATCTCATTTTCTATTTTTTACTTTTCATCTTTTTGACACAGAGATTTTCAATTGCAATGCAACTCTCTCAGGGGTTGCTGCCTTTTCCAGGACCTTTACCAATCCACACTCAAAAATCCTTACTTGCTGGGCACCTGTCAAGGGCCATCTCTCAGGGTCCCCTTTCTTTACTGACCACACAAACCTCCCCCACCACAACTTAGTCCCAGTATCACCTGAAAGCCTGGAGATTTAGTTAAAAGCAGAGGCATCTGGCAGCTTGTGTCATGTGCATCTGTCCAACCTTGTTCCAGAGGGAGAGCAGTCCTATACACACTCAGTGCAGGGGAGAAACCCCAGGTATAATGGATGCCAGTGGGCAAGCCCTGGACTGTAATCCACAACTAGAAAACAGGATGCATCTGTGGTTATTGGGTGACAAGGGATTCAGAGACCCCCATGCAAGCTGGGGCCCAATAACATTAATCACAATAATTGCTGCTAGGACCCTTTCCTAAAACTGCTAAAGCTGAGAATTCTAAGACACAGACATGACTCAACCACCCTGTGTGTATGCCTTTGCATTAACCAAGTAAGAGTATTTACAGTATTCAATGCAAAAATAACCAGTATCTCTACACTTGGATGAAGTAGAATTTTCAATGTCTGAATTTCACAGCAGTTAAGACAGTGAAATATACTTGCCCTTAACCAAATGAACAGAAGGCCAAAGCACCCTTGTCTGTGACAGTAAGTCACAGACTCAAGATTCTCAAGAATCATAGGAAACCCAGCTCCTGGTCCATAGTATATTGGAAAGGACAGCTATACCTCTGCCGAGATCCCAGAGTTGAGAAGGAGGATGAATGGGACGACATGAAGTTGTCCCAGGAGCACTTGTCAAATCCGAAGGAAGAGCCACCCAACAAGAGACCAGTGTTGCCCAGCGCTTCGGAACATGTCAGAGACTGAAGAGCCATCCACTAGTAAGGCTTTAGTTTCCCAAGAAGGTTTTAATAAAAGGAAAAGCCAAGGCAGATGAATGGGATGACTGGGGCAAAGATGAGAGTGGTATTGTCTGGAGACAGCCCCGGCAGTTGCTGGGCTAGCCTGTAGCTTCAGAACCTGCCAGGGACTGAGCCATGGTCTGTCCGGCAGGGCCCTCATGGTGACAGAACCAACTCTAAAAGGCGTCCTCTGACCTCCACATTCTTAGGGTAGCACCTCCCTCGGTCATCAAGTAAATAAATTGGCTTTTGAGACTGGACTCTCAAGTTTTAAACGTTGTGTGTGGACTCCCTGGGAAGATGCAAAATTGGATTTACCACTTTCTAGAATGTGGATTACCACATTCTAGCAATGAAGACGAAGCTGCAAGCACAGATCCTCAGAGTCTCTGCAGGTCCAGCGGGGACCGCCCTCCCACTTTCGAATCAGGGGCCTCTGGTGTGGACCATAATGAAAATGGGCAGCTAGCGGTGGCTGCTCTAGAGCATCTCCCAAGCCAGGCTCGGTTAGAGGGCACGAATGCAGGAGGAGTTTCCTTTCCAGTTTATCATCCACCAGAGCTCACACACAGGAGAGAAACCCTTTGAGTATCCCTTCCTGCAGTCCTCGGACCTTTGGGCCCTCGAAGCCCTGACTCAGCTCTCAGAAGCTCCATCTGAGAATTCCTCACCATCCAAGTCAGTAGGATGAAGACACAGATCAGAACAGCTAGTCTTCATTGTTGTAAGGCTATCCTGAATTCTGTGAGAAAAGACCTCCAGGACCCAAACTCACAAGGGAAGTGTCTTCGGACACTGGTATTCAATGGCCACATCACAACGATCAAGTTGTTGGATAGCTCAGCTACCAAACAAGAACCTGCAAACTCATGTGAACTTTCCCATACACTTGAAGGGAGTAGGAACTGCATTGCTGGAGGCAAATTGACCCTTGTTCATGATGCACATTATCCTGAAATTGAAGAAGATGTGGCAGCTCAATTGACCCAGCTTGCATCCCACATTAATTAGAATCTCACTAATCCAGAGAGTGAGAATGCTGAATGTCCACTGGGGAGCCTTGTTTCAAAGACTATCCAGGAGAAAGGCAAGCAGAACAGAAACCTTCAGGTATACTAACCAAACCTTGTTCTTTGGCTTTGCTGGTGGTATACAAGATCTGGAAAAACATCAAAATCCACCCCCAAAACAGTAAAGCCACAAAAGGAACCTCTAGTCCATACCCCACAGGAAATGATAAGAGAAGCTTGCAACTAAGTACAGTAAAATGCATGACATTTGGATGTCATCCAAATTTCATGATTTGGCCAGTCTTGTCCACATGATGTTCCTGTTTAGCTGGCAAATATTCCTACCTTTGAGGAGATATTAACACCGGTACATCATAGTAGGGACATATTATGCTTGAAACAATACCCTATTTCCTCCTGTCAGTCAGATACAATTCAGAAGGTACTCTGAATTAGCCAGGGAGGAAGTGAAAGTTGAGCCACAGGAGTCTCTAACATCATGCCAGTTCAAGACAGAACCCAGCAGGCAGGCAG
>NW_023276806.1:274104839-274173223 GCF_003668045.3 Cricetulus griseus
CGCATGTGGTTGCTGGGAGTTGAACACAGGACCTCTGGGAGAGCAGTCAGTGCTGAGCCATCTCTCCAGCTCTGTGGTTCTTCTTATCTGGAGTCCAGAGCAATGGTTTACACACTTGTGCTTTGTGGGTTCATTTTTGAATTTTTGTGACAGGATCGTATTATATTTGAGGCAGATCTTAATAATCTCCTGCCTCAGTCTCCCATGTGCTGTGATCTCGAGGATTCTCCACAGTCCTCAAAACTGTGGGGATGACTTGATCAGATAGCCTGTGGGAAGGAACAAGGGGAAACTTGCGCTCCAGGAAGCACCGTTTTTTCTGTAGGGAATTTATCATCAACACTCAGTGTCAGTGTTCACTGGTGGAATCTCTGTTGTGGCATTTCTGTTCTTAGAAAGCAGTTATAACGATAAGCTGGCTGGAGACTGGATAGTTACTGTACATGGAATGACCCACCTTTCATGTTCCTTGGAGAATGCCAGGGGAAGCATTTGGTGAATGACACAGGGATGGAAACAAGGGCAAACAAGACCCTGAAGAGTTTAAAGGGGAAATAATAATATTTGGGGGCGTGTTTCCAGATGGTGGAAACCTACCGGTTCCATCAAGATCTGGGATCAAAATAAATAAATAGCCTGGTCTCCTGACCCAATTCTAGAGTCCCCACTGGGGTACCTAATAAAATATTGGATGGGGGAATGAGGTAGTGCAGTCTGGCAAGAATCCCAAGTATTCAGGATATAAATGAATACTGGCATTTTTGAAGCTAGTGATTAGATTTATGTATTCATGGCTCTCTTTACACCCAGTGTAGCTCAGGCTGGCCTTGAAACTTGCTCCTGTCATAGTGTCTATCCAGGTAGGCTAGATTGGGACTTGCCTCATTGTGGTTATATTTTTCTGGTTTTTGTTTGGTTTGTAAAAATCATATGTCCTGTCACATGCCTGTGAGTCCAGCAATTAGAAGGACAAGGCAGTTAGGTTTTCATGAGTTTGAGGTTCCTATCTTGACCTAAAGGAGCATGTCTCAAAAATATTAATTATGGCCTATGATGAAACGCTTTGAACATCCGAGATTATATCATTTCATAGTAATATGAACATTCCTATTGGAGCATTATATTCTAGTTCCAGACATCCATGATACAATCACTCAAACTTAGAAAATATTGCTAATAGTCTTCTTAGACTGATTAAAACTCCACTGTGTACGAATATCTTATTGAACAGCAGCACAAAGGCTGGTGCCCTTCACCTTGCATACCGGGACTACAGCCACAATAAACATGGATGGTGTGTAGGCATCTCTTGTGATTTAGCTTTTTTTCCCCTTCTTCTTTCCTTTATACTGCATTTACTTGTGAATTGTCTTGACTACCAGGCTTGCTCTGCAAGCAGCTGTACCTGGTGAGCCATCTTGACTGCACTAGATTCATTGGGATGCATAGGTCATTTATCTGGTTCATGTGGTACTGGCAGTTTCTTCATACTAATTTCATGGGGAGTGTGGGCTACATGGTACCCACAGGGAGACGAATCACTATTCAAGAAGTGGAAACTATGTGTGGAGCCTTGGCTAGCTTAAACTCAGGGATGGTCCTCCTGCCTCCACTCCCATGCTTGGCTTACAGGAATTTGCCCGAGTAGGGAGGTCAGCAGGATTGCTGAGGAGACAGCGCAGGAATTGTTTTGTCTAATGAAGCTGTCATGCCTTACTCAAAAGTCAAATGTGTGTTTGGAGATGGCTACTTCATTCCTCCATATATGCATATGTATAATTAATATTTCCAGACAGGCATACTCTGTAGCTTTGGAGCCTGTTTTGGAACTCAGTAGGTCAGGCTGGCCTTGAACTCACAAATCTGCCTGTTTCAGTCTCCCCAGTGCTGGGATTTAAGACATGTGCCTCTATCACCCAGCGCCATTTCTATACTTTTGAGGCAATCCTCCCATCATAATATGCTAGAGGCATTTTCACTCTTCTTCCAGGACCTGCTCTCGTTTCTCCTTAGCCCTCTTTTGTTTTTCTCTAGAAACACCTTTCCATACCCAACTAAGAATGGATTTGCTTTGTCTACTTAAGAATTAAATATTGGAATGGAAAGGTGCCCTGCGATCTCTACGGGTGACTCATATCAGTCACAATTCCAGAGGACCCACCAGGTTTGACAGTCAAGAGGCCTGATGAGCCATCAAGCTAGGGAAGAATAATTAGGGTTTGTTCATGGGGATCACACTGGCACTTGGTTAGACAGCCGATTCTCTGTAACCCTACTGCCAAACAGGGTTTCTCTGTAACCCTGGCTATCCAGGAGCTTACTCTGAAGACTAGGCTGGCTTTGAACACAGATCAGCCTCCTCTCTCCAGAATGCTGGAATGAAAGGTGTGCACCACAACCACCACTACTGAGCATGTTGCTTTTAATTTGTCTGTGTTGTCTGTGTGTGGGTATGTGCACCTGAGTGCCAAAGGCATGGAGCTCCAGGACTCCTCCTGGAGCTGGTTTCACGGCAGTTGATCTGGGACTGGAACAGGAGTCCTGCAAGATCAGAGCACTTTCACCACGGAGCCATCCCTCCAATGCCTTCTGCGTTTTTTCAATCCCTTGACTTGGGCTCCAGGCAAAGCACATGGAAAGCTCATTGAATATTATATGTAGAATCCCTTGTAAGGGGGTGCCATTTTACTTGTTAAAAAAATGGTTTGTGTTCTTTATGGAAAACAGTGCAACCTTAAAAGCTTTGCTTTGGAAAGGATTCATGGATCTCACTGCTGTGAATGATACCAGGGGCAGGAGCACAAATCAACTACATTCTCAGTCCCTGTTGGAGAACTGTTGTCTTTTTAAAGATTTGTCAGTTTTCATCTTTATGGTTGTAAGAATCTTGCTTAGATGTTTCTAAGTGCACTGCCTGCTTATCTGATGATGGAAGCAGCCAGAAGAGGGAGATGGGATTAAGCCTCAAAACCAAAACAAAACAAGCTAAGAATATAAGAAGAATGATGTTTGGATGGCTGGGGATAGAAGTCACTAGTAGTGCCTTTGGGTAGCATGCACAAAGCACTGTTCCATATATCAAGTTTGCCTGGGAATTTCAGTGCCACAGTGGACTATATCCTTGGCTGTATATGTGTGTATGAATCTGTTACTTATGACAATCCCATTTTCAACAGATTGACAAAAATTAAGCATCTATGTAAGTTACACTGGGATCAAGAGCTGAAGATGTTGGGCTGGCTCAATGGATTCAGTTCAATTTATGAGCAGCCACATGGTAGCCCTCAGACCCTGTAATTCCACTTCCAGGTGTTCTGACACCGTTTGGGCCGGGACAGGTGCCTGCATACATGATGGGCACACATACATCCAGACACACACACAGAGATCCAGCACAGAAACATGAAGTAAGCAATTTATTTTTAAAACCTTAATTCATATGGAAGCATAAACCTAGTATGCAGATTGCGAATTCTGACATACAATTGTGGCTCCAGAGTCATGACTACGTCAAATGGAACCTCCACTTGTGGCATCCATTTAAATGAAAACATTCATAAACAAAATATGGGAATGTGGGCGTTGTTCTTTCCAAACTGCTTCCTGCTGATAGGGGGCGCAGAAGACCATGGGGATCCTAAGAAAACCCAGAAATCTTGACTATACTGGTCTTACTGCATTGTCCCAGGTTTCTTCACCATTCAATACCTGGCATTGCTTCAGGGATTCTTCAAACTCTGTTAGTCTGCAAGGAATCCACAGCTTTTCATTTTCTGTGGAAACAAAAGCATAAATTCTTTTCCCAAGTAACCTGTCCTTATCCAAAGTAGGTTTGAAATACCTGAACTGAATGAATCCAGCAGAATTTACAATAAAGGTTACTTTAGCAGTTACTCATTCCTTGGCAATTGAGCAATTCAAAGACAGCACACTATCATACAGTATGTGGACTCTGTATTTTCCTTTAATTATTCTATTCATTTTTACATCTCATTTTCTATTTTTTACTTTTCATCTTTTTGACACAGAGCTTTTCAATTGCAATGCAACTCTCTCAGGGGTTGCTGCCTTTTCCAGGACCTTTACCAATCCACACTCAAAAATCCTTACTTGCTGGGCACCTGTCAAGGGCCATCTCTCAGGGTCCCCTTTCTTTACTGACCACACAAACCTCCCCCACCACAACTTAGTCCCAGTATCACCTGAAAGCCTGGAGATTTAGTTAAAAGCAGAGGCATCTGGCAGCTTGTGTCATGTGCATCTGTCCAACCTTGTTCCAGAGGGAGAGCAGTCCTATACACACTCAGTGCAGGGGAGAAACCCCAGGTATAATGGATGCCAGTGGGCAAGCCCTGGACTGTAATCCACAACTAGAAAACAGGATGCATCTGTGGTTATTGGGTGACAAGGGATTCAGAGACCCCCATGCAAGCTGGGGCCCAATAACATTAATCACAATAATTGCTGCTAGGACCCTTTCCTAAAACTGCTAAAGCTGAGAATTCTAAGACACAGACATGACTCAACCACCCTGTGTGTATGCCTTTGCATTAACCAAGTAAGAGTATTTACAGTATTCAATGCAAAAATAACCAGTATCTCTACACTTGGATGAAGTAGAATTTTCAATGTCTGAATTTCACAGCAGTTAAGACAGTGAAATATACTTGCCCTTAACCAAATGAACAGAAGGCCAAAGCACCCTTGTCTGTGACAGTAAGTCACAGACTCAAGATTCTCAAGAATCATAGGAAACCCAGCTCCTGGTCCATAGTATATTGGAAAGGACAGCTATACCTCTGCCGAGATCCCAGAGTTGAGAAGGAGGATGAATGGGACGACATGAAGTTGTCCCAGGAGCACTTGTCAAATCCGAAGGAAGAGCCACCCAACAAGAGACCAGTGTTGCCCAGCGCTTCGGAACATGTCAGAGACTGAAGAGCCATCCACTAGTAAGGCTTTAGTTTCCCAAGAAGGTTTTAATAAAAGGAAAAGCCAAGGCAGATGAATGGGATGACTGGGGCAAAGATGAGAGTGGTATTGTCTGGAGACAGCCCCGGCAGTTGCTGGGCTAGTCTGTAGCTTCAGAACCTGCCAGGGACTGAGCCATGGTCTGTCCGGCAGGGCCCTCATGGTGACAGAACCAACTCTAAAAGGCGTCCTCTGACCTCCACATTCTTAGGGTAGCACCTCCCTCGGTCATCAAGTAAATAAATTGGCTTTTGAGACTGGACTCTCAAGTTTTAAACGTTGTGTGTGGACTCCCTGGGAAGATGCAAAATTGGATTTACCATTTTCTAGAATGTGGATTACCACATTCTAGAAATGAAGACGAAGCTGCAAGCACAGATCCTCAGAGTCTCTGCAGGTCCAGCGGGGACCGCCCTCCCACTTTCGAATCAGGGGCCTCTGGTGTGGACCATAATGAAAATGGGCAGCTAGCGGTGGCTGCTCTAGAGCATCTCCCAAGCCAGGCTCGGTTAGAGGGCACGAATGCAGGAGGAGTTTCCTTTCCAGTTTATCATCCACCAGAGCTCACACACAGGAGAGAAACCCTTTGAGTATCCCTTCCTGCAGTCCTCGGACCTTTGGGCCCTCGAAGCCCTGACTCAGCTCTCAGAAGCTCCATCTGAGAATTCCTCACCATCCAAGTCAGTAGGATGAAGACACAGATCAGAACAGCTAGTCTTCATTGTTGTAAGGCTATCCTGAATTCTGTGAGAAAAGACCTCCAGGACCCAAACTCACAAGGGAAGTGTCTTCGGACACTGGTATTCAATGGCCACATCACAACGATCAAGTTGTTGGATAGCTCAGCTACCAAACAAGAACCTGCAAACTCATGTGAACTTTCCCATACACTTGAAGGGAGTAGGAACTGCATTGCTGGAGGCAAATTGACCCTTGTTCATGATGCACATTATCCTGAAATTGAAGAAGATGTGGCAGCTCAATTGACCCAGCTTGCATCCCACATTAATTAGAATCTCACTAATCCAGAGAGTGAGAATGCTGAATGTCCACTGGGGAGCCTTGTTTCAAAGACTATCCAGGAGAAAGGCAAGCAGAACAGAAACCTTCAGGTATACTAACCAAACCTTGTTCTTTGGCTTTGCTGGTGGTATACAAGATCTGGAAAAACATCAAAATCCACCCCCAAAACAGTAAAGCCACAAAAGGAACCTCTAGTCCATACCCCACAGGAAATGATAAGAGAAGCTTGCAACTAAGTACAGTAAAATGCATGACATTTGGATGTCATCCAAATTTCATGATTTGGCCAGTCTTGTCCACATGATGTTCCTGTTTAGCTGGCAAATATTCCTACCTTTGAGGAGATATTAACACCGGTACATCATAGTAGGGACATATTATGCTTGAAACAATACCCTATTTCCTCCTGTCAGTCAGATACAATTCAGAAGGTACTCTGAATTAGCCAGGGAGGAAGTGAAAGTTGAGCCACAGGAGTCTCTAACATCATGCCAGTTCAAGACAGAACCCAGCAGGCAGGCATTTGCAGACCTGGAGATCGAGCTTAAGTAGAGTCCAGGGTGAACATCAGTGAGAAAGCTCAGCCTCTGCCACAGCCTTCCCCTCCATCTAACCAGTGTGCTCACATGCCTGGTGCTGATAAAACACAGTTTCCCCTAGGTGCTCAAAAGAACCCTATGCATCAGATACCACCAACATTGCCTGGTACCTCTCTTGACACACCCTTTCCAGAGCTCGCATCCATTCTCAGGAAAGAGAATGTGACAAATTCCAATGGGATTACAGTTGTGATTGCAAAGTGGGAACTACAAACACATAGCCATGGACCACTGGGGGCCGGCATCACATATAGTGCACAGGCAGATTTGAATGAGCCCATCAGGAAGCGCCCTAGGGAACCTGCAATATTGCTGCTACCTGGAGGGAATGACTCTGGAGAAGGACTCTGACTTGGAAGTGCTCCCCCCTCACCCTCCCCTGGACTGTAAAGGTGAGTGGTCATTTGTGTGGCATCCACAACATGACTAAGTCTGAGTAGAAGGTGAAAGCTTGGAGATTTAGTTAAAAGCAGAGACATCTGGCTGGGCTGCTTGAGGTGCTTGCACTTCTCTGACATTGGTCCAGGGGAAGAGCATCCTTATGTACACTTACAGCACAGTGGAGAAGCTCCAGGTGTAATTGATGCCAGTGGGCAAGCCCGGGGCTGTAAGCCAAGACTAGAGATCAGAATGCACCTGTGGTTATTGGCTCACAAGCAACTCAGAGACCCAATGGAGGCTGGGGTCCAACATCTCCCCCTTTTTATATATAAATATAATTTATATATAAATTAGGGCCAATCCTGGATGGCCATGACAGGGACAACAACTTCTCGGTCACATAGACCCAACACAGGTTTCCTTGCCTCTGACTCCCTCCCTGGGAGTCAGGACTGAACTGCTATGTGTGGTTTCAAGGGGAGTTGAGGTGGGCGTGAAGCAGAACTGGAGATATCAGGTCTAGAACTTAACAAATGCTATTGAAGTCCTAGCTCCAACCTCATTTTTAGTGCCATTAAGTTGTTGAGCTCCAGCTGGGCATAGTGGCCCTCACCTGTAATCAAGTACTGATACTTGCTCAGGAGCCTTGCCATCAAATCCAAGCTTGTCTGGATACATAGCAAAGAGGCTAGGAAGTAGTTGTCTCTTTTCAGCAGGTAATGGAGACTTTTCTCTGCTTGCTTTACAGAGAGAAGACAGCAACAAACGAGTAAATGGCTCCAAGGCAGAGTCCACAGCATACATTTAATGTGGTCATGGGGAAGAAGGGCAGAGATTGGATTGGATCACACATCGCCTTGGAAATGTAGGGAAGAATGCTAAAAGCATGACGGGAATCGAGGTGGGGCAGTGGATCCCAACCAAAAGAGCCCAGTTATCAAGTAAAATCAAGGGAGACCTTGATCAAATTTAACCCAGGTTGAACATTCCCACCCCTCTGAGGAGGACAACCAGGAAACCAATCCTTCCCTAATGTTTGCACAGACCTTAACAAACATACCGACAAACGTCATGAAAAATGTGCACTGTTTACCTGTAGACACAAACTTTCTGATCGACATAAAGATGGTGCATCTGGCTCAGTCCAAGTCCTGTGGGATTCCCAGATCCCAGGATGGAGACCCAAGTCCCCTGTGGGCATCTGAGACTGCTGTGGTGCTTAGGAGACTCTGCTGAGAGTGGCGTGTCAGAACATGCCATCTGGCATAGCGTGGGTAGAACTAGAGCCTGAGTTTGTAGCTCAGTTCTGCAGGACTGGAGACACACCTTCTCAGTGGTGTGAACCCTACATCACTGTGCTGCTGTCGGAGATGCCTAGCAAGAAGGCTCGAGAAATCGAGAGAAGGAGCCGAGCCCAATGTGAGTCCCTACAGATGTAGAATACGAGTGAGTTCATCAACTCCTGAGGATTGCAGACAGACAAAATTTGCGGCAAAACTTCTGTATTTATTTCCAAGCTCCTCAGTTTAGTAACCTGAGTTCTTCAAAAGATTCTTCAAGAAGGGACTCCTAGAAAGGAAGTTCTCCCACTTGGTGAAAATGTCTGTTTTAGGAGTTGGGAGATGGCTTCAGTATGAAACACATTCGTTTCTCTGCGGGCATGAGTCCAGAGGTGAAAGAACTGGTCCTGGACAACTGTCAGTCAATTCAAGGCAAAAATCAAAGGCCTCACAGATGAGTTTGAAGAACTGGAATTCTAAAGTACAATCCCCGTAGGCCTCACCTCCATTGCGAACTTACCCAAGTTCAACATACTCAAGCAGCTCGAACTAAGTCATAACAGAATCTCAGGGGACCTTGAAGTATGGCAGAAAAAAAGTTCCAACCTTAAGCATCTAAATTTAAGTGGCTCAAAATAAAAGACCTCAGCACAATAGAGCCACTCAAAAAGTTAGAGAATCTCAAGTGCCTAGACCTGTTTAACTGTGAGGTGACCATTTGAATGACTACCGAGGAAATGTGTTCAAGCTCCTGCCCCAGGTCACATACCTGGATGGCCACGACAGGGACAACAAGGAGGCCCCATGACTCCGATGTGGAAGGCTACGTGGAGCATGATGATCAGGAAATGAGGATGAGGAAGAATACGAGGAATAGGCCCAGCTAGTGGAAGATGAAGAGGATGCAAACAGTATACACAGAAACACAGTCAGCAGATAGACATGGCACAACAAAACCACCTTCAGGGAGATAAAGCAAACCAAGTAGACCACCAGCAAAGCCAAAGAACAAGACACGGAAAAGAACCAAAAATGACCCCTAAAACAGACAAGCCGCAAAAGGAACCTATAGTCCTTAGCTCTCAGGAAAGGATAATCAAGAGCAGCTTGCAACTAAGTACAGTAAGATGCATGACATTTGGATGTCATCCAAACTTCAAAGATTTGGTCAGTCTGGTCCACATGATGTTCCTGTTTTGCTGGGAAATATTCCTCCCTTTGAGGAGATATTAACACAGGTGGCTCATAGTAGAGACATATTAGGCTTGAAACACAATACCCTATTTCCTCCTGTCAGATACAATTCAGAAGGTACTCTGAATCAGCAGAGGAGGAAGTGAAAGTTGAGCCACCCGAGTCTCTACCATCATGCCAGTTCAAGACAGAATCCAGCAGGCAGGCATTTGCAGACCTGGCAGATCGAGCTCAGGGAGAGTCCACGGTGAACATCAGGGAGAAAGCTCACCCTCTGCCACAGCCTTCCCCTCCATCTAACCAGTGCGCTCACATGCCTGGTGCTGAAAAAACACAGTTTCACCTAGGTGCTCAAGAGAGCCTGGTGCATCAGATACCGCCAACCTTGCCTGGTACCTCTCCTGACACACCCTTTCCGTAACTCTTGTCCATCCTCAGGAAAGAGAATGTGACAAATTCCAATGGGATTACAATTGGATTTGCAAAGTGGGGACTACAAACACCAAGTAATGGATCATTCGGGGACTGTATCAAACACAGTGCACACGCATATACCCTGATATCTTAAAACCTAACTGCTGATCTACATCTTTGAATTGCCCTTCCTGACGAGCATCTCACAAGAAATGCAAAGTTTTGGGGCTCTATTCTGCTCTGCTTCGATTTCACATTGTTCTGCACTTTCTGGTTTTTCTCTGATCTGAGGAAACCTGCAAATTTCTTATCTCCTGTGAGAGTGATTCCACTAAATCTTTCAAGCCTCTTGGCTTCTGCTGAATTTTACCACTAGGTTTTTGCCTCTCTGGGTTACCTGTTAAAATTGAGGGAGATGGACGGGCAGTGGTGGGGCACACCTTTAATCCCAGCACTTGGGAGGAAGAGGCAAGTGGATCTCCCGAGTACGAGACCCACCTGGTCTACAAGAGCTAGTTCCAGGACAGCCTCAAAGCCAGAGAAATCCAGTCTTGAAAACACTTAGAAAAAATGAAAAAAAAAAAAAAGAGGGAGGTGAAGATACTGAGTAACGCTTCACACTCATCCCAATCTCTGTGCCCTCTATATTCTTTTTCATCTGCTAAGCAGTAGCAGAGGTCACTGGTCTCTATTAAAGTGCTAACCAGTTCAGGACCAGATATTTCCTGCTGTGCTGTGTCTATGGGAAGTCTCAGCTTAAGTTTCCTCAGCCACGGAGCAGCTCAGATACACACACATACGTTGGTGTCTTCTGTGAGGGAAGCAGCCTTTCAAAACTTTCAAACTCTAAAATCGTCTTTACTTGTTTCTGCTTTACTTCCCCTCTCCTGGCTAATAAAATGTACCTAAGCAAATATACACTCATCTGTCTAGTAATTTTCGGTCTCATTTCTCTAACTTATAGTTACACATTTTTATTCTTAAGGGCCACTCACTTCTCTATCATCGGGCTAATATTCCTGATCATCACCCTTTATAACCAACCAAGTGCATTTCAATGAAAACACATTTATACACAATATTTGGGAAAGGGGGCGTCGTTCTCTCCAAACTACTTCCTGCTGTTAGGGGGTGCAGAAATACCACGGGGATCCTAAGAAAACCCAGAAATCTTGGCTAGGTTGGTCTGCGAGGCCCGCCTTAGATGCTGGATCACCTGGGAACTGCTTCGAGGGGTCTTGCTTCATGAAATCACTAGTCTGGAAGGAACCCACAGCTTTTCACTTTCTGTGGAAACAAAAGCAGAAAGTCTTTTCCCAAGGAAACGATCCTGCTACTTACATGATGAAGTCAAAGTAATTTTGAAATCTATGAGTTAACTCAGCAGCATTTAAAATCAAGCGTATTTTAGCAGTTATTCTTTCCTTGGCAAATAATTCCAAGAGAGCACAGTAGCATACTGTATGTGGACTCTGTATTTTCTTTTTGTATTATCCTATTTGATTTTTACTTCTCATTTTCTATTGTTCTAGTTTTTTTTTAAATTTTCATTTACTTTTTGAGACAGCACTTCTCTATTTCCAATCCAAGTCTCAGGAGTTGAGGCCTCCTTACTGTACTTTTACGAATCGACCCTCATAAACCTTGCTTGCTGGCTAGCCTTCCGAGGGCTCTCTCTCAGGTTCCACTTTCTTTTCTGCTATCGATGGAATCTCCTCAACCAGAACTAAGTTCCAGTATGAGGCAAAAGCCTGAATATTTAGTTAAAAGCAGAGATGTCTGGCCTGGTGTGCTATGTGCATCTGTCCCACCTCGTTCCAGAGGGAGAGCAGCCTTCTGTACACTGACAGCACAATGGAGTAATCCCAGGTCTAAGAAATATGGGAGAAACCTCAGGTGTAATTGGTGCCAGAGGGCAAGGCCTGGGCATCACACATGCCCTTGAAAAGGTAGGGAAGAATACTAAAAGCATGACGGGAATGGAGGCGGGGCAGTGGATGCCAGCCAAGAAAGTCCACTTCTGGGTCAGGTCAAGGGAGACCTCAATTCAAATGTAAATGAGCTTGAACTGCTGATTGGGTGTAAATTCCACCAACTTGGATCATCCTAACACACAGTGCTGCTAGTCAACCCCAAATGCCTGAGTAGGGATGTAGTAAGGAACCTAAAGAAGACTCTCCAGTTCAGCATAGTCTTTTATCAATAATAAAAGCCAGGGAGCTTCCTTCTACAGTCAGTTGCTTGGACTTGCCTTGTCCTGAAGTAGGGGGAGCACTTAAGATGGAAATGAATGGTGTCAACGAGAATGCCTGGTGGACGGTGCCTGAAAACTCTGAGGCCCCCTTTGTGGTAGACATAGATGGGAGCCAGGAGGAGCTCATATTTGGCCAAGAAGACTTGCACCTCAGAAGTATAGAGGAAAATAGCAACACCCTCATTCAGCTGGAGGGGTGGTTTACGGCATCAGGCCAGACTCGAGTAACTGTAGTTGGACCATTCAGAGCAAAGCAGTGGTTGATGGATATGATTTGGACTGTGGGAAGCCAGGAACCTAACCACCAGGCCCGAGGCCAAGAGATGTTGCAGCGAGTTCGAAGCCAGCCTCTGACAAGAGAGGATTTGGATGCCTCTTTCAGAGTGAGGTCATATATCTGGGGCCTATCTCGACCTACCAGGATGAGCGGGACCACTTAAGACTGCTCTCCCATGGGAGAATTTTCACCAATGTTTGATGAAAGCACGGAGGATACTAAAGGGACTCCAGTTGGTGCACTAGCTATCCATATGTCTGAGGGAAGTCTTCTTTCTAAGCGTAAGACAGTGATGTGATGTGAGGGCAAACATCTAATAAATAAGTTACCTCCCGTAAAAAAAAAAAAAAAGACATGAGATTGACACTCGAACAAGTGGTAGCCATCGAAGCCCATACTCTGCTCTCAGATGCTCCATCTGAGATATCCTCACCATCTAAGTCAGACAGATTAGATGACAGCTAGTCTGCTTCATCGTTGTAAGGCCCTCCTTAATTATGTGAGAAGAGACCTCCATGACACAAACTCACAAGGGAATTGATTTCTGACACTGATCTTCAATGGCCAGATCACAACGATCAAGTTGTTGGATAGCTCAGCTACCAACCAAGAACTTGCAAACTCATATGAACACTCCAATACACTTGAAGGGAGTAGGAAATGCATTGCTGGAGGCAAATTGACCCTTGTTCAACAGGCACATTATACTGAAATTCAAGAAGATGTGGCAGCTCAATTGACACAGCTTGCATCCCACATTAATTAGAATCTCACTAATGCAGAGAGTAGGAATGATGAATGTCCACTGTGGAGCCTTGTTTCAAAGACTATCCAGGAGAAAGGCATCGCACAAGAGATACCACTTTAAGGTATACTAAACCAACCTAGTATACTGCTAGTAGAGCCAAAGAACAAGACCTGGAAAACAAGCATTAATGACCCCGAAACAGACATGCCGAAAAAGGAACCTCTAGTCCTTAGCTGTCAGGAAAAAGATTAGCAAGAGCAGCTTCCAACTAAGTACAGTAAAATGCATGACATTTGGATATCATCCAACTTTCAAACATTTGGCCACTGTGGTACACATGATGTTCCCGTTTTGCTGGGCAATATTACTACCTTTGACCAGACACTAAGTTGGATTTGCAGATCGCCACTGATGATTCCAAAGCAGTGTGTCGCCTCAATATTAAGTCTGGTGCCACACTCAGAACCAGCAGGCTTCTTTATAATCATGTGACTGTAAGCCCTGGCTGCTGAAGAGACCCAAGCAAAGGGGGGGGGATGCATTACTCATCCACAATCTCGGGACGGTTGATCAAGAAGCACCTTACAGTCAAATTGAAGATGGCTCAGCACAATTAACCCAGCTGGAAACTGCCATTAATTTCAATCTCACACCTCCTGAGAGTGAAAATGCTGAAAGTCTACCAGGAGCCTTGCTGGAAAGACTTTACAGCAGAAACATAGTCAGGAGAAAGGCATGGCACAACAGAACACACCTTCAGATATACAAAACAAAACTTGTTATACCATACAACCAGCAGAGCGAAAGAAGAAGACAGGGATAAAAGCAAAATCGACCCCCCAAACAGGAACAAGCCATAAAAGGAACATCTATTCCTTAGCTCTCAGGAAAACAATTAGGAAGAGCAGCTTGCAACAAAGTATAGTAAAATGCGTGAAAATTGGATGTCATCCAAATTACAAAGATTTGGCCAGTCTGGTCCACATGATGTTCCTGTTTTGCTGAGAAATATTCCTACCTTTGAGGAGATATTAACACCGGTGGCTCATAGTAGTGACATAGGCTTGAAACAACACCCTATTTCCTCCTGTCAGATACAATTCAGAAGGTACTCTGAATCAGCCAAGGAGAAAGTGAAAGTTGAGCCACCAGAGTCTCTACCATCATGCCAGTTCAAGACAGAATCCAGTAGGCAGACATTTGAGACCTGGCAGAAAGATCTCAGGTAGAGCCCAGGTTGAACATCAGAGAGAAAGCTCACCCTCTGCCACAGCCTTCCCCTTCATCTAACCAGTGTGCTAACATGCCTGGTGCTGATAAAACACAGTTTCACCAAGGCTCTCAAAAGAACCTGGTGCATCAGATACCACCACTGTTGCCTGGTACCACTCCAGACACACCCTTCCAGAGCTACTGACACATTCTTCTTCCTGGGCATGGACAATTCCAATGGCATTTAGTGGGGATAGCAAAGTGGGAACTTCAAACACCAAGCAATGGACCACTGGGGGACTGTATCACACAGTGCACAGGCAGATTTGAATGAGACCATCAGGAACTGCCTTAGGGAACCTGCAACATTGCTGCTATCTGGAGTGAATGACTCTGGAGAAGGACTCTGACTTGGAAGTGTCCCCCAACCACCCTCCCCTGAACTGTAAAGGTGAGTGGTCATTTGTGTGGCATCCACAATATGACTAAGTCTGAGTAACTAAATCTCCAGTCTTTCGTCTGATAAAAGCAGAGATATCTGGCTGCTGGCCCTGTTGGTCCTTGTTCCAGGGAGAGAGCAACCTTATATACCCTTACAGCACAGTGGAGAAACCCCACATGTAATAGATGCCAGTGGGCAAAGCCAGGGCTAATAAAGCCAGGACTAGAAAACATGATACTCCTGTTGTTATGGGCAGACAAGCAACTCAGAGACCCCCATAGTGACTGTGGGCCAACAACAATTAATCACAATAGAACTGCTAAAGCTGAGCCTTTCCAAAGCACACACGTCATGACTCAACCACCCTATATATAAATGCATTTGCATTTACCAAGTAAGAGTATTTACAATATTCAATACAAAAATAACCAGTATCTGTACACTCAGTACTAAAAGATGAAGTAGAATATTCAGTGTCTGAATTTCACAGCAGTTAAGTCAGTGAAGTACACTTGCCCTTAACCAAATGAACAGAAGGCCAAAGCATCCTTGTCTGTGCCAGTAAGTCACATAAGACTCACGATTCTCAGGGATCATAGGAAACCCAGCTCATGGTCCATAGTAAATTGGAAAGGACAGCAATACCTCTGCCGAGATCCCAGAGTTGAGAAGGTGGATGAATGGGAGGACATGAAGTTGTCCCTGGAGCACCTGTGAAATCCGAAGGAAGAGCCACCCAACAGAAACCAGGGTAGCCCAGCGCTTCGGAACCTGTCAGAGACAGAAGAGCCATCCACTAGTAAGGCTTTAGTTTCCCAAGAAGGTTTTAATAAAAAGGAAAAGCCAAGGCAGATGAATGGGATGACTGGGACGAAGATGTGGGTGGTACTGTCTGGAGACAGCCCCAGCAGTTGCTGGGCTAGCCTGGAGCTTCAGAACCTGCCAGGGACTGAGCCATGGTCTGTCAGGCAGGGCCCTCATGGTGACAGAACCAAACCCTAAAAGGCGTCCTCTGCCCTCCACATTCTTAGGGTAGCACCTCCCTCGGTCGTCAAGTAAATAAATAATTGGCTTTTGAGAGTGGACTCTCAAGTTTTAAATGTTGTGTGTGACTCCCTCCCAATCAGATGAGATGACTCCCTGGGAAGATGCAAAATTGGATTTACCATTTTCTAGAATGTGGATTACCACATTCTAGAAACGAAGACGAAGCTGCAAGCACAGATCCTCATAGTCTCTGCAGGTCCAGCGGGGACCGCCCTCCCACTTGCGAATCAGGGGCCTCTGGTGTGGACCATAATGAAAATAGGCAGCTAGTGGTGGCTGCTCTAGAGCATCTCCCAAGCCAGGCTCAGTTAGAGGGCACGAATGCAGGAGGAGTTTCCTTTCCAGGTCTCAGTTTATCATCCACCAGAGCTCTCACACAGGAGAGAAACCCTTTGAGTGTCCCTTCCTGCAATCCTCGGAACTGCCTTAGGGAACTTGCAATATTTCTGCTACCTGTACCGAATGAGGACAAGGACTCTGTCTTACAAGGCCCACCCACCCCCCGTGATTCTATAGGTGAGTGCTCATTTCTGTGGCATCCCCACCATGACTAAGTCTGAGTAATGGGCAAAAGCCTGGAGATTTACTTAAAAGCAGAGACATCTGACTGCTTGAGCTGCTTGAGTCTATCTGACCTTGTTCCAAGGGGAAAGCAGTCTTATATACACTTAGAGCACAGTGGAGAAACCCCAGGTGTAATTGATGCCAGAAGGCAAGGTCTGGGCCTCACATATCCCCATGGAAAGGTAGGGAAGAATGCTAAAAGCATGACAGGAATAGAGGCGTGGCAGTGAATGCCAACCAAGAAAGTCCACTTCTGGGTCAAGTCAAGGGAGACCTCAATTCAAATGTAAATGAGCTGGAACTGCTGATCGGGTGAAAATTCCATCAACTTCCATTATCCTAACACACAGTTCTGCTAGTCAACCCCAAATGCCCGAGTAGCGACTTAGTAAGGAACCTAAAGAGGACTCTCCAGTTCAGCATAGTCTTTTATCAATACTAAAAGACAGGAGATGGACACTCTGAACAAGTGGTAGCCATCGAAGCCCTTACTCAGCTCTCAGAAGCTCCATCTGAGAATTCCTCACCATCCAAGTCAGACAGATTAGACGACAGCTAGTCTGCTTCATTGTTGTAAGGCCCTCCTTAATTATGTGAGAAGAGACCTCCAGGACACAAACTCACAGGAGAATTGATTTCCGACACTGATCTTCAATGGCCAGATCACAACGATCAAGTTGTTAGATAGCTCAGCTACCAACCTGGAACTTGCAAACTCATGTGAACATGCCAATACACTTGAAGGGAGTAGGAAATGCATTGCTGGAGGCAAATTGACCCTTGTTCAAGATGCACATTATATTCAAATTGAAGAAGATGTATAGTGGGAAATTACCAATATGGATTCAGGTAGAAGTAGAAGGGTATTTAATTGGGAAAAGCCTTACAGAGCAACCTAGCCAGCTGGCATGACAGTGGTCTGTAAGCAAGCCCAAAAGTGAAACCGAAAGCGAAAAGACAGTCACCCTACATCACCCTGACCATGCCCTCCCAAGCATGTTCAGGCATGCCTGTAGCCAGCCCCTAAGTAGGCATGCCTACAGCTTCCCCTACAAAGATGTGGCAGCTGAATTGACACAGCTTGCATCCCACATTAATTATCTCACTAATGCAGAGATTAAGAATGTTGAATGTCCACTGGGGAGCCTTGTTTCAAAGACTATCCAGGAGAAAGTTAAGCCCAACAGAAACCACCTTCAGGTATACTAACCAAACCTAGTATACCACCAGCAAAGCCAAAGAACAAGACCTGGAAAAAAGCAAAATCAACCCCCAAAACTGACAAGCTGAACAAAGAATCTCTAGTCGTTACCTCTCAGGAAAATGATTAGCAAGAGAGGCTTGCAATTAAGTACAGTAAAATGCATGACATTTGGATGTCGTCCAAATTACAAAGATTTGGCCAGTCTGGTCCACCTGATGTTCCTGTTTTGCTGGGCAATATTCCTACCTTTGACCAGATACTAAGTTGGTTTTGCAGATTGCCACTAATGATTCCAAAGCAGTGTATCGCCTCAATGTTAAGTCTGGTGCCACACTCAGAACCAGCCCCTGCTGCCGAAGACACCCAACAGGGGGGGTAACAGAACTCATCTTCAGGTATACCAACCAAAACTAGTATACCATACCACCAGCAGAGCCAAAGAAGAAGACAGGGATAAAAGAAAAATCGACCACCAAAACAAACAAGCTGAAGAAAGGAACCTCTAGTCCTTAGCTCTCAGGATAATAAGCAAGACCAGCTTGTAACTAAATACAGTAAAATGCATGACATTTGGATGTCATCCAAATTTCAAAGATTTGGCCAGTTTGGTCCACACGATGTTCCTGTTTTGCTGAGAAATATTCCTACCTTTGAGGAGATATTAACACCGGTGGCTCATAGTAGTGACATAGGCTTGAAACATAATACCCTATTTCCTCCTGTCAGTCAGATAAAATTCAGAAGGTACTCTGAATCAGCCAAGGAGGAAGTGAAAGTTGAGCCACAGGAGTCTCTACCATCATGCCAGTTCAAGACAGAATCCAGCAGGCAGGCATTTGCAGAACTGGCAGCTCGATCTCAGGTGAGCCCAAGTTGATCAGTGAGAAAGCTCACCGTCTGCCACAGCCTTCCCCTCCATCTATCCAGTGTGCTAACATGCCTGGTGCTGATAAAACAGTTTCACCTAGGCACTCAAAAGAACCTGGTGCAACAGATACAACCACTGTTGCCTGGTACCACTCCTGACACACCCTTTCCAGAGCTATTGACACATTCTTCTTCCTGAGCATGGACAATTGCAATGACATTTAGTGGGGATTGCAAAGTGGGAATTTCAAACACCAAGCAATGGACCACTGGGGGACTGTATTACACAGTGCAAAGGCAGATTTGAATGAGACCATCAGGAACTTCCTTAGGGAACCTGCAACATTGCTGCTACCTGGAGTGAATCAAGACAAGGACTCTGACTTACAAGGCCGCCCCCCCCTACCCCGTGACTCTAAAGGTGAGTGCTCATTTCTGTGGCATGCCCACCATGACTAAGTCTGAGTATTGGGCAAAAGCCTGGAGATTTACTTAAAAGCAGAGACATCTGACTGAGCTGGTTGAGTCTATCAGATCTTGTTCCAAGGGGAAAGCAGTCTTATATACAGTTACAGCGCAGTGGAGAAACCCCAGGTGTAATTGCTGCCAGTGGGCAAGGCCACAGCTGTAAGCCAGCTCTAGAAATCACGATACCCCTGTGCTTATGGGCAGACAAGCAACTCAGACCCCTGTAGGGGCTGTGGGCCAACAATTAATCACAATAGAACTGCTAAAGCTGAGCCTTCCCAAAGCACACACGTCATGACTCAACCACCCTGTGTGTACACATGTGTTTAACAAGTAAGAATATATACTATATTCAATACTAAAAATAACCAACATCTCTACACTCGGTACTAAAGGATGAATATACAACGTAAGAATTTTACAGCAGTTTCATCAGTGAAGTACACTTGCACTTAACCAAATGAACACAATGCCCAAGCATCCTTGTCTGTGATAGTAAGTCACATAAGTCTCAAGATTCTCATCAAGCATAATGGTTTGCACTGTGAGTGAGTTCATGCCTGTGACTTAGTTACAGGGAAAATTCGACACACTGCTTACTCTCGATTGAAACCATACCCTCCATCTTTTAAGATGCTGGGTAATGAACTGAGCCCCACATATCCTTTGCCAAGTGTTGACCACTGAACAAATGGACTACTTTTGATTGCTTGATTGCCTGGAGTGTCTCTATGCAGCTCAGGCCAACTTCTCAGTCACATAGACCCAACACAGATTTCCTTGCCTCGGACTCCCTCCCTGGGAGTCAGGACTGAACTGCTATGTGTGGTTTCAAGGGGAGTTGAGGTGGGCGTGAAGCAGAACTGGAGATATCAGGTCTAGGACTTAACAAATGCTATTGAAGTCCTAGCTCCAACCTCATTTTTAGTGCCATTAAGTTGTTGAGCTCCAGCTGGGCATAGTGGCCCTCACCTGTAATCAAGTACTGATACTGGCTCAGGAGCCTTGCCATCAACTCCAGGCTTGTCTGGATACATAGCAAAGAGGCTAGGAAGTAGTTGTCTTGTTTCAGCAGGTAATGGAGACATTTCTCTGCTTGCTGTACAGAGAGAAGACAGCAACAAACGAGTAAATGGCCCCAAGGCAGAGTCCACAGCATACATTTAATGTGGTCATGGGGAAGAAGGGCAGAGATTGGATTGGATCACACATCGCCTTGGAAATGTAGGGAAGAATGCTAAAAGCATGATGGGAATCGAGGTGGGGCAGTGGATCCCAACCAAAAGAGCCCAGTTATCAAGTAAAATCAAGGGAGATCTTGATCAAATTTAACCCAGGTTGAACATTCCCACCCCTCTGAGGAGGACAACCAGGAAACCAATCCTTCCCCGATGTTTGTACAGACCTTAACAAATGTCATGAAAAATGTGCAGTGTTTACCTGTAGACACAAACTCTCTGATCGACATAAAGTTGGTGCGTCTGGCCTGCGACACCCTCGGTACATCTGGCTCAGTCCGAGTCCTGTGGGATTCCCAGATCCCAGGATGGAGACCCCAGTCCCCTGTGGGCACCTGAGATTGCTGTGGTGCTTAGGAGACTCTGCAGAGAGTGGCGTGTCAGAACATGCCATCGGGCATAGCGTGGGTAGAGCTAGAGCCTGAGTTTGTAGCTCAGTTCTGCAGGACTAGAGACACACCTTCTTCTGAGTGGTGTGAACCCTACATCCATGAGCTGCTCTCGCAGATGCCTAGCAGGAAGGCTCGAGAAAGCAAGAGAAGGAGCCGAGCCCAATGCGAGTTCCTACAAGTGTGTTCATCAACTCCTGAGGATTGCAGACAGACAAAATTTGTGGCAAAACTTCTGTATTTATTTCCAAGCTCCTCAGTTTAGTAACCTGAGTTCTTCAAAAGCTTCTTCAAGAAGGGACTCCTAGAAAGGAAGTTCTCCCACGTGGTGAAAATGTCTGTTTTAGGAGTTGGGAGATGGCTTCAGTTTGAAACACATTCGTTTGAACACATTTGAACACATTTTCTTGGTAGTCATTCAGGAGGGTCACCTCACAGTTAAATAGGTCTAGGCTCTTGAGATTCTCTAACTTTTTCAGTGGCTCTATTGTGCTGAGGTCTTTTGTGGCCACTTAAATTTAGATGCTTAAGGTTGGGACTTTTTTTCTGCCATACTTCAAAGTCCCCTGAGATTCTGTTATGGCTTAGGTCGAGCTGCTTGAGTATGTTTAACTTGGGTAACTTCGAAATGGAGGTGAGGCCTACGGGGATTGTACTTAAGAATTCCAGTTCTTCAAACTTCATCTGTGAGGCCTTTGATTTTTGCCTTCAATTGACTGACAGGTGTCCAGGACCAGTTCTTTCACCTCTCGCCTCATCCCCGCAGAGAAACGAGTATGTGTTTCAAACTCTAAATCCACAATTAAATCTGAGTTTCAGGCGAAATCCTGAATATTTAGTTAAAAGCAGAGATGTCTGGCACATGTGTGCTATGTGCATCAGTCCCAACTCGTTCCAGAGGGAGAGCAGCCTTCTGTACACTGACAGCACAATGGAGTAATCCCAGGTCTAAGAAGTATGGGAGAAACCCCAGGTGTAATTGATGCCAGAGGGCAAGGCCTGGGCATCACACATCCCCTTTGAATGTAGGGAAGGATACTAAAAGCATGACGGGAATGGAGGCAGGGCAGTGGATGCCAACCAAGAAAGTCAGATTCTGGGTCAAGTCAACTGAGACCTCAAATCAAATGTAAATGAGCTTGAACTGCTGATCAGGTGTAAATTCCACCAACTTCGATCATCCTAACACAACGTGCGGCTAGTTAACCACAAATGCCCGAGTAGAGACATAGTAAGGAACCTAAAGAGGACTCTCCAGTTCGGCATAGTCTTTTATCAATAATAAAAGACAGGAGATGGACACTCGAACAAGTGGTAGCCATGGAAGCCCTTACTCAGCATTCAGAAGCTCCATCTGAGAATTCCTCACCTTCCAAGTCAGATCAGACGACAGCTCGTCTGCTTCATCGTTGTAACAGCCCTCCTTAATTATGTGAGAAGAGACCTCCAGGACACAAACTCACAAGGGAATTGATTTCTGACACTGATCTTCAATGGCCAGATCACAACGATCAAGTTGTTGGATAGCTCAGCCACCAACCTAGAACTTGCAAACTCATGTGAACATTCCAATACACTTGAAGGGAGTAGGAAATGCATTGCTGGAGGCAAATTGACCCTTGTTCAAGATGCACATTATACTGAAATGAAGATGTGGCAGTTCAATTGACACACCTTGCATCCCACATTAATTAGAATCTCACTAATGCAGAGAGTAGGAATGATGAATGTCCACTGTGGAGCCTTGTTTCAAAGACTATCCAGGAGAAAGGCATCGCACAAGAGATACCACTTTAAGGTATACTAAACCAACCTAGTATACTGCCAGTAGAGCCAAAGAACAAGACTGGAAAACAAGCATTAATGACCCCGAAACAGACATGCCGAAAAAGGAACCTCTAGTCCTTAGCTGTCAGGAAAAAGATTAGCAAGAGCAGCTTCCAACTAAGTACAGTAAAATGCATGACATTTGGATATCATCCAACTTTCAAACATTTGGCCAGTCTGGTCCACATGATGTTCCTGTTTTGCTGAGAAATATTCCTACCTTTGAGGAGATATTAACACCGGTGGCTCATAGTAGTGACATAGGCTTGAAAAACCACACCCTATTTCCTCCTGTCAGATACAATTCAGAAGGTACTCTGAATCAGCAAAGGAGGATGTGAAAGTTGAGCCACAGGAGTCTCTATCATCTTGCCAGTTCAAGACAGAATCCAGCAGGCAGGCATTTTAGACCTGGCAGATGGATCTCAGGTAGAGCCCAGGTTGAACATCAGTGAGAAAGCTCAGTCTCTGCCACAGCCTTCCCCTCCATCTACCCAATGTGCTCACATGTCTGGTGCTGATAAAACAGTTTCACTTAGGATCTCAAAAGAACCTGGTGCATCAGATACCACCAGTGTTGCCTGGTACCACTCCAGACACACCCTTCCAGAGCTACTGACACATTCTTCTTCCTGAGCATGGACAATTTCAATGGCATTTAGTGGGGATTGCAAAGTGGGAACTTCAAACACCAAGCAATGGTCCACAGGGGAACTGTATCACACAGTGCACAGGCAGATTTGAAAGAGAACATCAGGAACTGCCTTAGGAAACCTGTAACATTGCTGCTACCTGGAGCAAATGAAGACAAGGACTCTGATTTAGAAGGCTCTCCCACACCCCGTGATTCTATAGGTGAGTGCTCATTTCTGTGGCATCCCCACCATGACTAAGTCTGAATATTGGGCAAAAGCCTGGAGATTTACTTAAAAGCAGAGACATCTGACTGCTTGAGCTGCTTGAGTCTATCCAACCTTGATCCAAGGGGAAAGCAGTCTTATATACACATAGAGCACAGTGGAGAAACCCCAGGTGTAATTGATGCCTTTGGGCAAGGCCACAGCTGTAAGCCAGGACTAGAACACAGGATGCACCTGGTTATGGGCTCCAAGAAATTCAGAGTCCCAGTGGTGGCTGGGGCCCAACATCTTCCCCTTTTTAAATACGAATTGGTGTTTGTTTTAGGTGACCAGGACGGTGATGCCAACATTACCTGTCAAAGGACAAATCACCCAGGCTGCATGACTGTCCTGTCTTAGGTTGGCTGGGATCCTCTTGGTGTCCCTATCATTAGCTGCCTAATTGTTGTAGGTTCAACTACAGTTGAGCTGAAGGATTCTAATGCTGTCTTAGCGTTCTCATAAGCTACTTTTTAAATTATCAACACCTGTCATTATCCTGGATGATGCCTGCATTAGCCAGGAGAGAAAATTCTGACAAAACTTCTCAGGTCCTTGCCTGCTCTTTATAATGCCTTTGGTCCAAGTCCCAGCGGCTGGAAGCTTGTTTCAAGTTCTCTTAGCATTGTAAATGCAGATAGGTTATGAGATGGCAGCTTCGCCAAACTGCTGATCTACATCTTTGTATTGCCCTTCCTGGAAAGCATCTCATGAGAAACAGGAAGTTTTTAGGCTCTATTCTGCTCAGCTGTGATCTCCCACTCATCTGCAAATTCAGCCTTTGATCTGAGGAAACCTGCAAATTTCTAATCTCCTGTGAGAGTGATTCCACTAAATGTTTCAAAGCCTCTTAGCTATTCCTGAATTTTAGAATTGGGTTTTTGTTTCTCTGTGCTACCAGTTAAAACAGAGGGAGGGGAAGATACTTTGTAAGTTTTCACAGTCG
The DNA here is from genome assembly GCF_003668045.3 of Cricetulus griseus. Lineage (NCBI taxonomy): Eukaryota > Metazoa > Chordata > Mammalia > Rodentia > Cricetidae > Cricetulus > Cricetulus griseus. The sequence goes on from NW_023276806.1 coordinate 274,129,084, forward strand.
TCCCAATCACTCTGCCCTGTCTATTCTTTTTCATCCAGCTGATCCTCAGTAGGCACACAAGTCTTTTGTCTCTATTACATTGATAACCAGTTCAGAGGCAGATATTTCCTGCTGTGCTGTGGGTATGCACAGTCGTACCATTCATTTCCTCAGCTACAGTTCAACAAGGATATTTCTGCCTTGCTGGCTTCTGTGAAAGAAGGAACCTTCCAAAGCTTTTAAACTCTAAAGTCTTCTGTACTTGCTTCTTTTTACTTCCAATTCTCCTGGCTATTAAAATATACCCAATTAAATATACAATCATCTGTCTAGTTATTCTCTGTCTCATATCTCTATATGCCTTTTTACTCTCAAGGTTCACTCACTTCTCTTTATTAGGTGGCTAATATTCCTGGTTTTTACCATTTATAACCAACCCCATTTAAATGAAAACAAACTTTTATAAACAATATTTGGGAATATGGGTGTCTTTCTCTCCAAACTACTTCCTGCTGTCAGGGGGTGCTGAAATACCATGGAGTTCCTATGAAGACCAAGAAATCCTGGCTGGAATTGTCTGCAAGGCTGCCTTGTCCCTGCTGTCTTAGATGCTGGACCACCCGGGACACCGTTTCAGGGGTTCTTGCTGCATCGAACCACATTAGTCTAGAAGAAACACACAGCTTTTCAATTTATGTGGCAACAAAAGCAGAAATTCATTTCCCTGGTATCATGTCCTTCTACCTACATTTTAGAGCCAAAAGCATTTTTGAAATATATAAGTTGAATCAATCCAATGGCATTTACAGTCAAGTGCAGTTTAGCAGTTATTCTTTTCTTGGCAATTGAACCATTCAAAGGCAGTGCAATAGCATCAGTATCCAGACTCTGTTTTCCATTGATACGTGGCTCATTTAGTTATTCTATTTCTTTGACTTCCATTTTTTTCCATCTTAATACCAACCAGTACCTTTGAGACAGAGCTTCTCTATTTCAATTCACCGCTCTCAGGAGTTGAGGCACCCTTTCGGTACCATACCAATAGACCCTCATAACTCCGTACTTGCTGGCAGGGCTTCTGAAGGCGTTGTCTCAGGGTCCCCTTTCTTTCTAGATCTAGATGGAACCTCCACTTGTGGCACCTGTGGGACGACTAAGCCTGAGTATCAAGCAAAACCCTGGAGATTTACTTAACAGCACAGACGTCCGGCCACTTCTGCAGGGGCTTCTCTCTGACCTTATTCCCAGGGAGAGAGCAGCCTTATATACACTTACAGCACTGTGGATAAACCCCAGGTGTAAGAGTTCGTGGAGAAACCCCAGGTGTAAGAGGTCCAGGAGAAACTCCAGATGTAATTGATGCCAGTAGGCAAGGCCTGGGGTGTAAGACAGAAAAAGAAAACAGGATGCACCTGTGGTTTTTGACTGACAAGCGGCTCACAGAGACCCTGGTGGTGGCTGTGGCCCAACACGATTTTTTGTGTATAGTTTTTATTTTCTTTTTAAGGTGGGGGCATTGTTGGCCCTTTCTAGTCTGGGTAAGATGCACTAAGTTTTTTCTTGTTTTTCTATTGACATTTTACTTTATGTTAAACAATTCCTTTGGATCCAACACCTTAGGCATTGACGGGCATGTGCATTGCGTTGCACATTCCCACATGGAAATATACACACCGAGAAGGATTGGAGTTGTGCTGGATTCATCCCTTTCTTTTTTATTTTGTTTCTTTTTTTACTTGCAAATATTTCCTGCTTGCTATAATGCTTCCTGCACACCATTACCCGTGGTTCTACCTACAGCCTTGTATGTGCTAGAGAAGTATTGCACGTTTGAGCTGCACCCTCCACCCAGAATAATGACTTTTAAAAAATACCATTGTGTTATGTATTGTTTATGATCTACTAAAGCCACTGGAGATGAAAATGCAAACCTGGCTATAGCCATAGAGCCAGGCAGTGATGATACACACCTTGAATCAGGAGCCAGGTGGGGGTGAAGGCAGCACACACCTTTAATCACAGCACTGAGGAGGTGAGACAGGAGTGATAATGGCTGGGTGGAGAAAGGAATATAAGCCGAGAGGAGACAGGAACTCAGGGTATTGGCTTCTGAGGATTCCTAGTGACAGGACTGCCATTTCAGTTTGGTAGAGGTGAGAGCTATTCGCTTGAGTGCTGTCTTTTTCGGATCTCCAGTGGCTTTATTAACTCAAACAACATATCACCCCAATTCACCTTTTTGTCTAATGCAAAAAGAAAGACCACAAGTCACATAAGAAAGTCTATGCAATAAGTACCATAAGTACATACAACATGTACAAGTCTCAGTGACATGTGATCCTAAGGGGACAGACTGAACCTGGTATTGCCATATTTTACATTTAAAGAAAAAACTGTCCATGAATGTTCATGTTTGATAGGCATTTAAGGATACCCTGGACAGACATCCCAGCAAGAGGAATGGGTAGATCTAATACTCAGAAAGCTGAGTCACTCTTAGGGCACAACCCTTAGAATTTGGCTCAAGTGGACTGTGTTTTTTAATGTTGGTTAAAAAACTTCTTACGTAGACCTGACCGATTTGGAAACAGATCCACCATCCTCACAAATCCAGCAATTAATATTGTGGACCACCTCACCTGGCCCTTGGAGCCTGTTTTTTGTTTGTTTGTTTTCTGTTTTCTGTTTTTTGAGTAAGTGTTTCTATGTGTAGCCTTGGCTGTCCTGGAATTCAGTCTGTGGAGCAAGCTGGCTTCAAACTCAGAACTCTGCCCACCTGTCTCTGCCAAGTGCTGCGATTAAGGCTTGTGTCACCACTGCCTGGCTACTTACGTCTTTTTTAAAAGGACATTAATATGTAAGGCAGGATGGGCTTGATCCATAAGACATCTTTCAGTTCTCCTTTCCAGGTTCTAGGGGGCAAGGTGTGAACCTCTAATCTCAGCTACTGACTTGCCTTTTACAGTCACCTCCCATGTTTGTAAGACAGGCTGTCAGGGAGAGTAGAGTGGCCTCAAAATCTCTCTGTAGTCCAGGCTTGTCATGCCTCAGCATCCCAAATGTGTGACCAGCCACAGTGTTTAATTTAATAAAATATCATTGATATTAAAAGTTCCTAGGGATTGCTCAAGTCTGTTGCATTAATATACATGGTATCTATAACTCACTCCCTATTTGCAGATGTTGAAACTGTCTGTCTTTGCATGGAGAGGGCAATCGCAACAAGTAACTTCTTTTACACCTTCATTATAAACAACATAGCAGTCGAAGTGTGGTGAGCTATCTTTGGCAAGCACCACTGAGGATCATTTAGCTAATCTTCACAGATTCATTGCTCTCTGTTAAGTATAGCTCTAGAAAACTCCCAAGGTGGAAGAGGAGCCAGGTGTCATCCCAGAGCTTTGCCAATAGAGTCAGGGGATCAGGAGTTCAAAGTCATCTTCAGCTGCTTAGTTGAGGCTCTGTTGAGAGCCCATCTTAATAATTGCCAGTCATATTAATACAAAGGTAAAAGAGAGCCAAAGTAATTGCTTTAAATTTTGTCTTCTCTCCTTTGACTCCCAGGAAAAATAGGAGCCAGATGATGGCAGCAGGGGCAAGTCCAATGACAGTATCAGTTGCCTTATTCTTTAAAGTTGAAAGGAACTAAAACAAAGAGGAAAGCAGTAAAAAGCACCTGTGCTACTATTGCAAAACTGGGTCTAATAATCTTAGTCCTTCCCCAGATCAAACAGACAAAGGCCCATAATACAAACACCTGGGGGCAGGAGCAAATGTTTCTGCTCTCAGGGAGCTCATGGAGACTGGTGATGAAACGTGTTCCTTGCTAAAACCATTCTTCACCATGGACCTGGGTCAATGCAGAGGAAAGGTCTTGGGATGATCATGAAGTGAATGAAGACGTTCAGGAGTGTGAGTCTGGTGATTATGAGGTCCTTGGTATGATTTGTTCTTTTGAGTTCTTCCTCCCAGGAGCTCAGAGCCCTGGAAACTCGTCCTCATGTAGAAAGCCTAACTGATGAATCAGGAGAATGCATTTTTCTACTGCTGCCTTTGGTTGACTGTCCTCCTTGATGGTCAAGGGCCTGAGGAGCTAGAGAGGATGCTTCAGTGGACCCGCCTGCAAGAACGGACATGCTTCCCTCCTCAACCTCTTAGCCAACCATGATGCCTCAAATTGTTTAAACAACACAGTCCTGCTTAAAGGCAGTTGAGAGTGTCTGTAGAGGGGCTAGAGTGATGGCTCCATGGTTAAGACACTAGCTGTTCTTTCAGGAGACCCAGTAATTTGGTTTTTGTTTTTTATAAAATTTTTTATATATACTATGTATACAATTATCCCCATATATGCTTGCACACCAGAATAGGACACCAGATCTCATTACAGATGGTTGTGAGTCACCATGTAGTTGCTGGGAATTGAATTTAGGACCTCTGGAAGAGCAGACATTGCTCTTATTCTCTGAGCCCTCTCTCCAGCCTGGAGACCTGGTTTTTAATTCCAACACTTGGAAGGCAGATTTGGTTGATCCCTGTGAGTTACAGAACAACCTGCTCTACAAAGGGAGTTCTAGGACATCGAGAAAGAAAGATAGAAAGACAGACAGAAAGAAAGAAAGGAAGAAAGAAAGAAAGAAAGAAGGAAAGAAGGAAAGAAGAGAAGAAAGAAGGAAAGATAGTAGGAAAGATTGAAGGAAAGAAGGTAGGAAGGAAGGAAAGAAAGAAACTAAGGAAGGAAGCAAAGAATATATTATATATTTATTTAACTTTTAATTTTTTTCCCTTTTTGACAGGGTTTCTCTGTGTAACACTGCCTGCTCCCCTGAAACTCACTTTGGCAAGCACGTTTGAAACTCACGTTGGCCTCAGACTGAGATCTGCTTGCCTTTGCCTACCGAGTGCTGAGAGTAAACAGGTGTGCCACTACCACCTGGCTGAATTATCTTACTTTGCTTTTTTGAGACAGGGATTCTCTGTGTAGCTTTAGCTGTTCTTGGCTGTCCTGGAACTGTCTCTGTAGGCCAAACTGTTCTCCAACTCACAGAGCTCTGCCTGACTCTGCCTCCCGAGTGCTGGAGCTAAATGCATGCACCACCACCGCCCTTTGATCAGGTGGTAATTTATATATGAGGTCAGTTAATGTTGCCTCTCAATCTTCCTTCAGGGCTCCTACCCAATTTGGATGAGGACACAAAGATAGTTCCAAAATTCTCTACGATTACTCTAAGACTCTGACTCCTTCTCAGTGACCTGTAAACTGTCATCAAATAAACAGCAGAGTCATTTACAACATCTAGTAGTTGGGAAGTATCTTAACAGAAGCTGCCTGATTGCATTGCAGCATGTTCAGACTTGTTGACTTGTCCAACCAAGGATAGGTATGATCTTTTTTTTCTTTTTGTGGAACATGCAGAATTTGTTGATGTTATGGGCTTATGCCACCAACCTAGATACTCACTTTTGCCTTTTCGTTTGTTTGATCTCTCTCTCTCTCTCTCTCTCTCTCTCTCTCTCTCTCTCTCTCTTTCTTTCTTTCCTTCCTTCCTTCCTTGCTTTCTTTTTCTTTTTCTTTTTTTTTTTTGTTTTTGACTCCTGGCTGTCTAGGACCTCAATATGTAGACCAGGCTTGCTTTGAATTCACAGAGATCTTCCTGCCTCTGCCTCCTCACTGGAGTGCTGGGGGTTAAAGTTGTATGCTACAACTGCCCAGCTTTATGTCTCAATTGAAGTCTTTGGAGTCTCCTCACCTCACTCATGAAACTTATCCTCTTTCTTTTGCATCCCTCTAAACTCCCGGCAGACACCTCATATATTAAAAACAGCTGGCATATTATACTTACATATTTGCAGTCACTTGACCTTATGTGAACAGCTTTGTAGGAAGTTGCCCTTGTATTTTCCCATCCTTCTGGTACTGGGGATGGAATCCCAGGCTTTGTGATTTCCAGATTGGTCTTACAAGTTCACCCTCCCTCCAGCAATGGAGGAGTGTTCCTTTTTCACCACATCCTCTCCAGCAGAGGTTGTCATTGGTATTTTTGATTTTAGTCATTCTGACAGGCATGAGGTGGTATCTCAGAGTTGTTTTGAGTTGCATTTCTCTGATGGCCAATAATTTTGAGCACTTTCTTAAGTGTCTTTCAGCCATTTCAGATTCCTCTGTTGAGAATTCCCTATTTAGTTCTGCACCCCACTTTTTAATTTCATTGTTTGGTGTTTTGGTGGCTAGCTTCTTGAGCTCCTTATATATTTTGGAAATCAGTCCTCTGTCAGATGTGGGATCGGTGAAGATCTTTTCCCATTCTGTGGGTGGTCGTTTTGTCCTACTGACTGTTTCCTTTGCCTTGCAGAAGCTTCTCAGTTTCAGGAGGTCCCATTTATTAATTGCAGACCTCAGTATCTGTGCTACTGGCATAATGTTCAGGAAGAGGTCTCCTGTGCCAATTTGATCCAGGGTAATTCCCACTTTCTCTTCTAGAAGAGTCAGTGTGGCTGGATTTATGCTGAGATCTTTGATCCGTTTGCACTTAAATTTTGTGCATGGTGACAGGTATGGATCTATCTGAAATTTTCTGCATGTCCGAATCCAACAGCACCATTTGTTGAAGATGCTATCTTTTTTCCATTGTATAGATTTAGCACCTTTGTCAAAAATAAGGTATCCATAGGTGCGTGGGTCAATATCAGGGTTTTCAATTTAATTCCATTGGTCTATCAGTCTATTTTTGTGCCAATACCAAGCTGTTTTCAGAACTATGGCTCTATAGTAGAGCTTGAAGTCGGGGATGGTGATGCCTCCAGAAGATCCTTTATTGTAAAGAGTTGTTTTGGCTATCCTGGGCTTTTTATTTTTCAATACAAAGTTGAATATTGTTCTTTCAATGTCTGTGAAAAACTGTGTTGGTATTTTGATGGGGATTGCATTGAATCTGTAGATTTCTTTTGGCAGGATTACCATTTTTACTCTGTTAATTCTACCTATCAAGAGCATGGGAGATCTTTCCTTTTCTGGTGTCTTCTTTAATTTCTTTCATACTAAATTAAGATGTGGCAGCTCAGTTGACACAGCTTGCATCCCACATTAAATATAATCTCACTAATGCAGATAATAGGAATAATGAATGTCCACTGTGGAGCCATGTTTCAAAGACTATCCAGGAGAAAGGCATCGCACAAGAGATACCACTTTAAGGTATACTAAACCAACCTAGTATACTGCCAGTAGAGCCAAAGAACAAGACCTGGAAAAAAGCATTAATGACCCCCCAAACAGACATGCCGAAAAAGGAACCTCTAGTCCTTAGCTCTTAGGAAAACCATTAGCAAGAGAAGCTTTAAACTAAGTACAGTAAAATGCATGACATTTGGATATCATCCAACTTTCAAGATTTGGCCAGTGTGGTCCACATGATGTTCCCGTTTTGCTGGGCAATATTCCTACCTTTGACCAGATACTAATTTGGTTTTGCAGATCGCCACTGATGATTCCAAAGCAGTGTGTCGCCTCAATGTTAAGTCTGGTGCCACACTCAGAACCAGCAGGCTTCTTTATAATCATGTGAATGTGAAGTCCCTGCTGCCTAAGAGCCCCAAGCTGGGGGGGATGTATTACTCATCGGCCATCTTGGGACGGTTGATCAAGAAGCACCTTACAGTCAAATTGAAGATGGCTCAGCACATTTAACCCGGCTTGCATCTGCAATTAATTTCAATCTCACACCTCCTGAGAGTCAAAATGCTGAAAGTCTACCGGGAGCCTTGCTGGAAAGACTTTAGAGCAGAAACATAGTCAGGAGAAAGGCATGGCACAACAGAACACATCTTCAGGTATGCCAAACAAAACTAGTATACCACCAGCAGAACCAAAGAAGAAAACACGGATAAAAGCAAAATCGACCCCCAAAACAAGCTGAAGAAAGGAATCCCCAGTCCATAGCTCTCAGGAAAACAATTAGGAAAGGCAGCTTGCAACTAAGTACAGTAAAATGCATGACATTTGGATGTCATCCAAATCTCAAAGATTTGGCCAGTCTGGTACACATGATTTTGCTGTTCTGCTGGGAAATATTGCTACCTTTGACCAGATGCTAACACCAGCAGCTCATAGTAGTGACATATGCTAGATATATAATACCCTAATTCCTCCTGTCTGTCAGTTAAAATTCAGAAGGTACTCTGCATCAGTAAACGAGGAAGTGAAAGTTGAAACACCGGAGTCTCTATCATTATGCCAGTTCAAGACAGAATCCAACAGGCAGACATTAGCAGACCTGGCAGCTCTTAGGTAGAGCCCAGGGTGAACATCAGTGAGAAAGCTCAGCCTCTGCCACAGCCTTCCTCTCCATCTACCCAGTGTGCTCACATGCCTGGTGCTGATAAAACACAGTTTCCCCTAGGTGCTCAAAAGAACCTGGTGCATCAGATACCACCACTGTTGCCTGGTACCACTCCTGACACACCCTTTCCAGAGATATTGACACATTCTTCTTCCTCAGCATGGACAATTCCAATGGCATTTAGTGGGGATTGCAAAGTGGGAACTTCAACCAGCAAGCAATGGTCCACAGGGGGACTGTATTCCACAGTGCACAGGCAGATTTGAATGAGACCATCAGCAACTGCCTTAGGGAACCTGCAACATTGCTGCTACCTGGACCTAATGAGGACAAGGACTCTGACTTACAAGGCCGGCCCCCCCACCCCCCTTGACTCTAAAGGTGAGTGCTCATTTCTGTGGCATCCCCACCATGACTAAGTCTGAGTATTGGGCAAAAGCCTGCAGATTTACTTAAAAGCAGAGACATCTGACTGCTTGAGCTGCTTGAGTCTATCCAACCTTGTTCCAAGGTGAAAGCAGTCTTATGTAGAGTTAGAGTACAGTGGAGAAACCCCAGGTGTAATTGATGCCAGTGGGCAAGGCCATGGCTGTTAGCCAGGACCAGAACACAGGATGCACCTGGTTATGGGCTGTCAACAAACTCAAAGTCCCAGTGGGGGCTGGGGCCCAACATCTCCCCCTTTTAAAATACGAATTAGTGTTTGTCTTAGGTGACCAGGACGGTGATGCCAACCTTACCTGTCAAAGGAGAAATTGCCCAGGCTGCATGACTGTCCTGTCTTAGGTTGGCTGGGTTCCTCTTGTTGTCCCCCATGTTTAGCTTCCTAATTGTTGTAGGCTCAACTATAGTTGAGCTGCAGGATTCTAATGCTGTCTTAGCCTTCTCATAAGCTACTTCTGTAATAATCAAATGTTCAACACCTGTATCTGTCATTATCCTGGATGATGCCTGCATTAGCCAGGAGACAAAATTATGACAAAACTTCTCAGGTCCTTGCCTGCTCTTTATAATGCCTTGGGTCCAAGTCCCAATGGCTGGAAGCTTGTTCCAAGTTCTCTTAGCAGTGTAAAAGCTGATTGGCGAAGCTTCCATCTCATGACCTAACTGCTGATCTACATCTTTGTATTGCCCTTCCTGGAGAGGAGCTCATGAGAAACAGGAAGATTTTAGGCTCTATTCTTCTCAGCTGTGATCCCCCACTCATCTGCAAATCCAGCTTTTTCTCTGATCTGAGGAAACCTGCAAATTTCTAATCTCCTGTGAGAGTGATTCCACTAAATGTTTCAAAGCCTCTTAGCTATTCCTGAATTTTACAATTGGGTTTTTGTCTCTCTGTGTTACCAGTTAAAACAGAGGGAAGGGAAGAGACTTTGTAAGTTTTCACACTCATCCCGGTCACTCTGCCCTGTATATTCTTTTTCATCCAGCTGATCCTAAGTAGGCACAGAAGTTTTTTGTCTCTATTACATTGATAACCGGTTCAGAGGCAGATATTTCCTGTGTGCTGCAGGTATGCACAGTCCTACCAGTCATTTCCTCAGCTACAGATCAGCTAGGCTATATCAGCCTTGCTGGCTTCTGTGAAAGAAGGAACCTTTCAAAGCTTTTAAACTCTAAAGTCTTCTGTACTTGCTTCTTTTTACATCAATTCTCCTGGCTATTAAAATATACCCAAGTAAATATACAATCATCTGTCTAGTAATTCTCTGTCTCATATCTCTATATGCCTTTTTACTCTCAAGGTTCACTCTCTTCTCTTTATTAGGTGGCTAATATTCCTGGGTTTTAACTTTTATAACCAACCCCATTTAAATGAAAACAAACTTTTATAAACAATATTTGGGAATATGGGTGTCGTTCTCTCCAAACTACTTCCTGCTGTCAGGGGGTGCTGAAATACCATGGGGATCCTATGAAGACCATGAAATCCTGGCTGGAAAGGTCTGCAAGGCTGCCTTGTCCCTGCTGTCTTAGATGCTGGACCACCCGGGGCACTGCTTCAGGGGTTCTTGCTGCATCGAACCACATTAGCCTGGAAGAAACACACAGCTTTTCACTTTCTGTGGCAACAAAAGCAGAAATTAATTACCCTGGTATCATGTCCTTCTACCTACGTTTTGGAGCCAAAAGCATTTTTGAAATATGTAGTTTGAATCAATCCAATGGCATTTACAATCAAGTGTAGTTTAACAGTTATTCTTTTCTTGGCAATGGAACCATTCAAAGGCAGTGCAATAGCATCAGTATCCGGACTCTGTTTTCCATTGATACGTGCCTCATTTAGTTATTCTATTTCTTTTACTTCCATGTTTTTCCCATCTTAATACCAACCAGTACCTTATTTCTTTCAAACTTCTCTGTATTTTCCTTTGAGACAGAACTTCTCTATTCCAATCCAATGCTATCAGGAGTTGAGGCACCCTTTCGGTACCTATACCAATGGACCCTCATAATTCCTTACTTGCTGGCAGGGCTTCCGAGGGCGTTGTCTCAGGGTCCCCTTTATTTCCGGATCTCGGTGGAACCTCCACCCGTGGCACCTGTGTGATGACTAAGCCTGAGTGTCAAGCAAAACCCTGGAGATTTAATTAACAGCAAAGCCGTCCGGCCTCTTGTGCAGGGGCTTCTCTCTGACCTTATTCCCAGGGAGAGAGCAGCCTTATAGACACTGACAGCACAGTGGATAAACCCCAGGTGTAAGACCTCTTGGAGAAACCCCAGGTGCAAGAGGTCCAGGAGAAACTCCAGATGTAATTGATGCCAGTAGGCAAGGCCTGGGGTGTAAGACAGAAAAAGAAAACAGGATGCACCTGTGGTTTTGGACTGACAAGCGACTCACAGAGACCTCGGTGGTGGCTGTGGCCCAACACTTTTTTTGTGTATAGGTTTTATTTTCTTATTAGCGTTGGGGCATCCTTGGCCCTTTCTCGTCTAGGTAAGACGCAATAAGTATTTTCTTGTTTTTCTATTGACGATTTACTTTATTTTAAACAATTCCTGTGGATCCAATACCTTATGTATTGACATGCACTTGCATTGCGTTGCACATTCCCACATGGAAATATACACACCGAGAAGGATTGGAGTTGTGCTGGATTCATCCCATTCTTTTTTATTTTGTTTCTTTTATTACTTTCAAATATTCCCTGCTTGCTATAATGCTTCCTGCACACCATTACCCGTGGTTCTACCTACAGCCTTGTATGTGCTAAGGAAGTATTGCACATTTGAGCTACACCCTCCACCTAGAATAATGACTTTTAAAAAAACACCATTGTGTTATGTACTGTTTATGATCTACTAAAGCCACTGGAGATGAAAATACAAAGCTAGCTACAGCCATAGAGCCATGCAGTGGTGATACACACCTTGAATTCCAGGAGACAGGTGTGGGTAGGGGCAGCACACACCTTTAATCACAGCACTGAGGAGGTGAGACAGGAGTGATAATGGCTGGGTGGAGAAAGGAATATAAACCAAGAGGAGACAGGAACTCAGGGTATTGGCTTCTGAGGATTCCTAGTGACAGGACTGCCATTTCAGTTTGGTAGAGGTGAGAGCTATTCATTCGCTTGAGTGCTGTCCTTTTCAGATCTCCAGTGGCTTTATTAAGTCAAACAACATAAAACCACCATTCCCAATTTGTCTAATGCAGAAAGAAAGACCACAACTCACATAAGAAAGTCTATGCAATAAGTAGAATAAGTACATACAACATGTACAGGTCTCAGGGACTTGTGATCCTAAGGGGACAGACTGCACCTGCTACTTCATTCCTCCATATATGTATATGCATAATTAATATTTTCCAGACAGGCATGCTCTGTAGCTTTGGAGCCTGTTCTGGAACTCAGTAGATCAGGCTGGCCCTGAACTCACAAATCTGCCTGTTTCATTTTCCCCAGTGCTGGGATTTAAGACATGTGCCTCTATCACCCAGCGCCATTTCTATACTTTTGAGGCAATCCTCCCATCATAACATGCTAGAGGCATTTTCACTCTTCTTCCAGGACCTGCTCTTGTTTCTCCTTAGCTCTCTTTTGTTTTTCTTTAGAAACACCTTTCCATACCAAGCTAAGAATGGATTTGCTTTGTCTACTTAAGAATTAAACATTGGAATAGAAAGGTGTCCTGCGATCTCCACAGTGACTCATTTCAGGCACAATTGCAAAGAAGTCACCAGGTTTGACAGTCACTGAACAATAGGGTTTGTTCATGGGGATCACACTAGCACTTGGTTAGACAGCTGATTCTCTGTAACCCTACTGCCAAACAGGGTTTCGCTGTAACTCTGGCTATCCGGGAGCTTACTCTGAAGACTAGGCTGGCTTTGAGCACAGAGATCTGCCTCCTTCTCTCTCACGAGTGCTTAGATTAAAGGTGTGTACCACCACCGCCACTACCGAGCATGTTGCTTTTAATTTGTCTGTGTGTCTTTGTGGGGGGTGTGCATGTGAATGCACAAGGCATTGAGCTCCAGGACTTCTCCTAGAGCTGGATTCATAGCAGTTGATCTGGGACTGGAACTGGAAACCTGCAAGATCAGAGCACTTTCACCACGGAGCCATGCCTCCAGTGCCTTCTGTGGGTTTTCAATCCCTTGACTTGGGTTCCAGGCAAAGCACATGGAAAGCTCACTGAATATTATATGTAGAATCCCTTGTAAGCAGTCGCCTTTACTTCTTGAAAAAGAAATGTTTTGTGTTCTTTATGGAAATCAGTGCAGCCTTAAAAGCTTTGCTTTGGAAAGGATTCATGGATCTCACTGCTGTGAATGTAACCAGGGGCAGGAGCACAAAACAACTACATCCTCAGTCCCTGTTGGAGGAATGTTGTCTTTTTAAAGATTTGTCAGTTTTCATCTATATGGGTATAAGAACCTTGCTTAGATGTTTCTAAGTGCACTGCCTGCTTATCTGATGATGGAAGCAGCCAGAAGAGGGAGCTGGGAGCAAGCCTAAAAACAAAAAACAGCTAAGAATATAAGAAGAATGATGTTTGGATGGATGGGGTTATAGGTCAGTAGTAGTGCCATTGATTAGCATGTACAAAGCACTGTTCCATACTACAAGTTTGCCTGGGAATTTCAGTGCCACAGTGGACTATATTCTTGGCTTTATATGTGTATGAGTCTGTTACTTATGACAATCCCATTTTCAACAGATTGACAAAAATTAATCATCTAAGTAAGTTACACTGAGATGAAGAGATGAACATGTTGGGCTGGCTCAATGGATCCAGTTTAATTTCTGAGCAGCCACATGGTAGCCTACAGACCCTGTAATTCCACTTCCAGGTGTTCTGACACCCATTGGGCTGGGTCCGATTCCTGCCCACATGATGGGCACACATGCATCCAGGCACACACAGAACAAACCCATAAACGTGAAGTAAGCAATTTATTTTGGAAAGCCTTAATTCATATATAAGCATAAATATAGCATGCAGATTGCTAATTCTAATATACAATTGTGGCTCCAGAGCCATGACTATGTTTATTGGAACCTCCAATTGTGGAGTCCATTTAAATGAAAACATTCATAAACAAAATTTGGGAATGTGAGCGTCGTTCTTTCCAAACTGCTTCCTGCTGATCGGGGGTGCTGAAATACCACGGGGATCCTAAGAACCCAGAAATCTTGACTATACTGGTCTTACTGCATTGTCCCAGGTGTCTTCACCATTCAATACCTGGCCATTGCTTCAGGGGTTCATCAAATTCTGTTAGTCCGGAAGGAATCCACAGCTTTTCATTTTCTGTGGAACAAAAGCAGAAATTCTTTTCCCAAGTAACCTGTCCTTTTACATAAATTTGAAGCCAAAGTGGGTTTGAAATACCTGAACTGAATGAATCCAGCAGCATTTACAATAAAGGTTACTTTAGCAGTTCTTCATTCCTTGGCAATTGAGCAATTCAAAGACAGCACAATATCATTCAGTATGTGGACTCTGTATTTTCCTTGAATTATTCTATTCATTTTTACATCTCATTTTCTATTTTTTACTTTTCATCTTTTTGACACAGAGCTTTTCAATTGCAATGCAACTCTCTCAGGGGTTGCTGCCTTTTCCAGGACCTTTACCAATCCACACTCAAAAATCCTTATTGCTTGCCAGCCTGTCTTGGGCCATCTCTCAGGGTCCCCTTTCTTTACTGACCACATGAACCTCCCCCACCACGACTTATTCCCAGTATCAGGTAAAAGCCTGGCGATTAAGTTAAAAGCAGAGGCATCTGGCAGCTTGTGTCATGTGCATCTGTCCAACCTTGTCCCAGATGGAGAACAGTCTTATACACACTCAGTGCAGGGGAGAAACCCCAGTTGTAATGGATGCCAGTGGGCAAGCCCTAGACTGTAAGCCACAACTAGAAAACACGATGCATCTGTGGCTATTGGCTGACAAGTAACTCAGAGACCCCCATGGGGGCTGGGACCCAACAACATTAATCACAATAATTGCTGCTGAGATCATTTCCTAAAACTGCTAAACCTGAGCATTCCCGAAGCACACACATCATGACTCAACCACCGTATATGTATGCATTTGCATTTACCAAGTAAGAGTATCTACAGTATTCAATACAAAAATAACCAATATCTTTACACTTGGATGAAGTAGAATATTCAGTGTCTGAATTTCACAGCAGTTAAGTCAGTGAAGTACACTTGCCCTTAACCAAATGAACAGAAGGCCAAAGCATCCTTGTCTGTGACAGTAAGTCACATAAGACTTAAGATTCTCAGGGATCATAGGAAACCCAGCTAATGGTCCAGAGTAAATTGGAAAGGATAGCAATACCTCTGCAGGGATCCCAGAGTTGAGGAGGAGGATGAATGGGAGGACATGAAGTTGTCCCTGGAGCACCTGTGAAATCCGAAGAAAGAGCCACCCAACAGAAACCAGGGTAGCCCAGCGCTTCGGAACCTGTCAGAGACAGAAGAGCCATCCACAAGTAAAGCTTTAGTTTCCCAAGAAGGTTTTAATAAAAAGGAAAAGCCAAGGCAGATGAATGGGATGACTGGGACAAAGATGTGGGTGGTATTGTCTGGAGACAGCCCCAGCAGTTGCTGGGCTAGCCTGGAGCTTCAGAACCTGCCAGGGACTGAGCCATGGTCTGTCAGGCAGGGCCCTCATGGTGACAGAACCAAACCCTGAAAGGCGTCCTCTGCCCTCCACATTCTTAGGGTAGCACCTCCCTCGGTCATCAAGTAAATACATAATTGGCTTTTGAGACTGGACTCTCAAGTTTTAAACGTTGTGTGTGGACTCCCTTCCAATCAGATGTGATGACTCCCAGGGAATATGCAAAATTGGATTTACTATTTACCCACATTCTAGCAAAGAAGACGAAGCTGCAAGCACATATCCTCAGAGTCTCTGCAGGTCCAGCGGGGACCGCCCTCCTACTTGCCGAGCAGGGGCCTCTGGTGTGGATGATACTGAAAATAGGCAGCTAGCGGTGGCTGCTCTAGAGCATCTCCCAAGCCAGGCTCTGTTTGAGGGCAGCGAATGCAGGAGGAGATTCATTTCCAGGTCTCAGTTTATCATCCACCAGAGCTCACACACAGGAGAGAAACCCTTTGAGTATCCCTTCCTGCAGTCCTCAGACCTTTGGGTCCACCAGCCCAGGCACACGGCTAATCCCCTCTCCAGAGCTATGTCTACTACCTAACAAGTACATAGGTTTATAGTATGTTCAAAGAGCCCCTTTCTTCTTCCATTACTCAGTTTATCCATTTCATTAAGTATTTATCTTGGTAATACTTCTTAATCAAAAGCTGCTACACTAGACGACGAGGCTGAAGAATACTAAAAGCATGACGGGAATCGAGGTGGGGCAGTGGATGCCAACCAGGAGAGCCCACTCATCAGAGTGGTCAACAGAGACATGATACAAATTTAATGAGTTTGAACATTCCTAGCCCATTGCAGAGGACAGGCAGGAAACCAATCCTTCCCCCATGTTTGCACATACCAAAGTAATGCCATGAAAAATGTGCACTGTTTACCTGTAGACACACAACTTATGATCAACAAATTGGATCTCCAAGAATTCAGCAAGATATTAATTCCGCTGAAATTAATTCCTCTAATTGCCGATGGACCCCTCACACTGCAATGATATCATAGGCTTCATCACTTCTGATGGGAGTTGTGATCAACTCAAGGAAACAGATGCCAGGCTTCTGTAAGAGGAAATGTCTTCATCTGTCGATCTGGTGCAGCCTCCACCATCTTCAATAGTCTTCCCAATATACACAGTACTGGTAGTCAACCCCAAACTGGTGAGATGGTCCCAAACAAAGAACCTAAAGGTGACTCTCTAGTTCAGCCAAGTCTTTCATTAGTGATCAAAGACAGGAGATAGAAACTGGAACAAGTGGTGGCCATCGAAGACCTTACTCAGGTCTCAGAGGTTCCATCAGAGAATTCCTCACCATGGCAGTCAGAGAAGGATGGAAGGACAGATCAGAGAACAGCTAGTCTGCTTCATAGATGTAAGGCTTAATTCTGTGAGAAAAAACCTCCAGGATCCAAACTCACAAGGGAAGCGTCTTCAGCACCAGGACACTGTGATCTTCAATGGCCAAATCACAACTTTGTTGGATAGTTCAGCTACCAACCAAGAACTTGCAAACTCATGTGAACATGCCAATACACTGGAAGGGAGTAGGAATTGCTGGAGGCAAATTGACCCTTGTTCAACAGGCACATTTTACTAAAATTGAAGAAGATGTGGCAGCTCAATTGACACAGCTTGCATCCCACATTAATTACACTCTGAATTAGTGAGATTATAAGTATAATGAATGTCCACTGGGGAGGCTTGTTTCAAAGACTATCCAGGAGAAGGGCATCGTACAACAGAAACCACCTTCAGGTAGACTAACCAAACCTAGTAGACCGCCAGCAAAGCCAAAGAACAAGACACGGAAAAGAAGCAAAAAAACGCCCCCAAAACAAGCCGCAAAAGGAACCTCTAGTTCTTAGCTCTCAGGAAAATGATAATCAAGAGCAGCTTGCAACTAAGTACAGTAAAATGCATGACATTTGGATGTCATCCAATTTTCATGATTTGGCCTGTCTGGTCAACATGATATTCCTATTTTGCTGGGAAATTTTCCTACCTTTGAAGAGATATTAACACCGGTGGCTCATAGTAGTGACATATTCGGCTTGAAACACAATACCCTATTTCCTCCTGTCAGTCAGATACAATTCAGAAGTTACTCTGAATCAGCCGAGGAGGAAGCGAAAGTTGAGCCATAGGTGTTTCTACTACCAGGCCAGTTCAAGACAGAACCCAGCAGGCAGGCATTTGCAGTCCTGCCAGATCCATCTCAGGTAGAGCCCAGGGTGCACATCAGTGAGAAAGCTCAGCCTCTGCCACAGCCTTCCCCTCCATCTAACCAGTGTGCTAACTTGCCTGGTGCTGATAAAACAGTTTCCCCTAGGTGCTCAAAAGAACCCTACGCCTGAGATACCAGCAACATTGCTTGGTAGCTCTATTGACACACCCTTTCCAGGGCTAGCATCCATCCTCAGGAAACAGAATGTGACAAATTCCAATGGGATTACAGTTGGGATTGCAAAGTGGGAACTACTTACACAAAGCAATGGACCACTGGGCGCCGGAATCACACATAGTGTACAGGCAGATTTGATTGAGACCATCAGGAGCCGCCCAAGGGAACCTGTAACATTGCTGCTACCTGGAGTGAATGACTCTGGAGAAGGACTCTGACTTGGAACTGCCCTCTGAACAGTGTATCGCTGTATAGTCTTGTGCTTGCAAGAGCAACCTACCACACCAACAAATACATGAATGTACCAAACTGCAACATTAACTAGGCATGGTGGTATACTCTTTTGATCCCAGCACTCCAGAGGCAGAGGCAACTGCATTTCTGAGTTCAAGTCCAACCTGGTCTATAGAGAGAGTTCCAGGAGTGCCAGGGTTGCCTTAAAAACAAACAGATTTCAACTATGTCATTCCAAGAATTTTTTTCTTTTGTTTTTTTTTTGAGACAGGGTTTCTCTGTGTAGCTTTGGAACCTGTCCTGGAATTCACTCTATAAACCAGCCTAGCCTGAAACACACAAAGATCTACTTGCCTCCCATCCTGAGTGGTGGGATTAAAGGGGTTTGCCAACAGCCTGAACCAACAATATTGTTTCTGTTCTATTCTTTTTTTGTCTTTTAGTTTTTCTGTATTTATTTTATGTGAGTGAATGTCTTATCTGAATGTATGAAAATGCACAGCATGTGTACCTGGTACCCACAGAGGCCAAAAGAAACCATCCAGTCCACTGTAACTGGAGTTAGAGATGACTTTGAGTCACACCTGTCTCTCCAGCACATAGTTTTAAATTTTCAAAATTAATCTGTTTCTGGTGCTAGGAAGATAGCTAAGCAGTTAAGAGCACTGGCTGCTCTTCCAAAGGAGCTGGGTTCAATTCCCAGAACCCACAGGGTAGATCACAACTGTCTGTAACTCCAGTAACCTGACACCCTCACACAGATATACATGCAGGCAATATCAACACACAGAATAAAATTAAAAATAAATATAAACGATTAATCTGTTTTATTTTATGTATATGACTACTTTGTGTGCATGTATGTCTGTATACCAATGGTGTACCTGGTGCCCCTGGAGGTCAGAAATGGATATCAGATCCTGTGGAACTGGAGTCATGGATGATTGTGAGCCACCATGGGATTGTTAGGATCTGAACCCAGGTCCTCTACAAGACTGACTAGAGCTCTTAAGGACTATGCAGTCACTCACACTGAGCCATCACTTCAGTCTGTGTTTGTTTTGTTTTATTTTGTTTTGTTTGGACAGGGTCTTATGGAACCCCAGCTGGCTTTGAAATCATTATATAACCCAAGATGATCTTTTATTTTGCTTTGATTTATTTTGTTTTTGGAGACAGGGTTTCTCTGTGTTATAACCCTGGCTGTCTTTCTTTTCTTTTCTTTCTTTCTTTCTTTCTTTTCTTTCTTTCTTTCTTTCTTTCTTTCTTTCTTTCTTTCTTTCTTTCTTTCTTTCTTTCTTTTTTACACTGTTGGTAACTCTTTTGATTATTTGGTTTTTCAAGACAGGGTTTGTCTATGTAACAGCCCTGGCTGTCCTGGAACTCACTCTGTTGACCAGGGTGGCCTTGAACTCATAAGAGATCTGTCTACCTCTGCCTCCCAAGTACTGGGATTAAAGGTGTGTGTCACTACTTCCCAGCCACCCTGGCTTTCTGGGAACTAGCTCTTGTAGACCAGGCTGGCTTCAAACAAAGAGATCTGCCCCAAATAAAATCGTCAACTCTGGCCACTCCTGCCTCTAACTCCAGAGCAAATTTTCCTTGCCATATCCTAGTTTGTTTCACTTGCTTCTGAAAGGCAAAAATAGGGGTGACTGCCCACCACCTAAGTCAAGATTTAGTAATTTACTAGGAAGTAGTCCAGAAGCTTTACTTACTTAAGATGGGAAGGGTGAAGATATTGAGCTGGAGGAGCAGATGCAGAGGCTACTTGGAAGCCTGAGGAGTCATGAAGCTTCCTTCCATGCTCTCTCTGGGCCTACCACCTTTCCCAATCTACCTCAGTGCACAAACTCAGAAAAAAATTCTGCAGCTCAAAGCTTTTGAAGGGTCCCAATTAGTAAATTGTTAGAAGGGACTAAAGGTTCAAATCCAGGAATCTGCCTGCTCCTCTGCAAACCATTCCTTCCCAGAGGTTATGGGTGCCCCTCCTTGAAGCTCTTCTTTAACATAAACTCACCAGTGATTAACACGATTATTCAGAATAACTAAAGACACTCCTTCTACTCAGGAAACTCCTGCAGGTTTTGAGAGTCAGGAACAGGATCTGGAACTAAACCACAAAGGCACAATCCTAAAAACAAGTTTTCTCTTTCAGGTTCCAAAATCGCTAGAGGTGGGAAGGATGAGTGGCGATGTAACACTGTGCCATGCTTGTCTGGTGTGTCATCGGTCCTCAGTTCAGTCCTTGAATGGGTAGCAAGTTTGTGGCCAGCCTGGGTTACGTGAGACCTTATCTGTTTCTGCAGAAAACAGCTATGGGTGGGATTTAACTGACTGACACAAGCAGATTGAGAAGGCTCAGCAGATTCATGGCATTTTGCCTCAGTTTCCCTGCAGGTGACCATTAGCAGGGGGAAGAGCAAAATATGGAACACTTCATGAATTTTGGGGTCATCCTTGCACAGGATCCATGCTAATTTTCTTTAGATTGTTCCAAAGTCAGCAAGACACCTAGTCTAAAATAAACATACCTATGCCATGCCAGATGTGGAGGTCCATGCTTTTAATCCAGGGAGACAGAAGCAGGAGTGTCTCTGTGAGCATCTTGGTCTGCACAGAACTGTTCAAGCCAGCCAGGGCTATAAGTCCAAGTCTGTATTAAAACTTTAGGTTTACCAGAAGAATGTGTCAGTTAAATTAAAATTAATCATGAGAGAAAAACCAGAAGAATGAGTAAATTAAATTCAAACCTTAGGGTTTACAGGTTTGTGGTGACACCTACCTTTAGTTCCAGCACTTGGAAAACTGAGGCTGGGGGATCACTGTAAATTTGAGGCCAGTCCAGTCTACAGAGCCAGGCTCCGAAGCTACACAGAGAAACCCTATCTTGAAAAACAAACAAACAAAAAAATCAAAAGAGGAACACAAAGGGATATAGGGCTATACACATGTAGTTCATTGCTTGCCTGGCATGCAAAAGGCTGTCAGTTAACCACACATGAAAAATTAATAAGGCAGGGAGGAGAGCCGGGAGGTGGTGGTGCACACCTTTAGACCCAGCACTCAGGTGGCAGAGGCAGGTGGATCTCTTTGAGTTTGACATCAGGACAGCCTCCAAAGCCACAGAGAAACCCCGTCTTGAAAAACAAACAAACAAACAAACAACAACAGAAAAGGCAGGAAGGTATCAGGGCTCACACCTTTAGACCCAGCAGTTAGGAGACAAATTTGAAGTAAGCCTAGTGCTGAAAGAAAGCCCTTGTCTCAAACCTAAATAAATAAGGGCTAGCAAGATGATTCCATGGGTCAAGTTACTTGTTGCTAACACTGATGGCCTGAGTTTGATTCCCAGAACCTACACATGGTGGAGGGAGAGAACTCACTCTTCCTCTGAGCTGCAACCTACCCCACACATCATCAGTATGGTTTTTCTTAATAAGTAAAAAGATCCAGGCAGTGGTGACTGTTAGATCCCCGGAAAACTCAGTTATCCCAGGTCCCAGGCCACGACCTTGGTCACCCCAATCACCAGGCAGATTCGAGAGCTTGCTGCAAAGTGCATGAGGCTTTATTGGTTTTTTTTTTTTTTAACGATAAGCCCATGTTAGCTCGGGTCTTTCACCCACCTGCCATGGCGGATGGCATGCAAAAGACCACTCGAACCGGCTGCTGATCGATCTTGTAGGGAAGCATAAGGGGAGTGTCTAGGGGTACGTAGATGCTCAGGATTGGTGTGCCCTACAGGCTTGGAGGGCTTGCCCTGTGTTGATTGGCCAACTGGTTGTTGTGGCCCATAGGCCTTCCCGGGGTGTTTGCTATGCTTTGTGTGTCATTGTTGTGTGCTTGTCGTAAAGTACACCCAGGGTCGTAAAGCATAGCGCCACCAGCTAACATCTGATTGGTTCCTTGTCATGAGGCAGGCATCTGACCTCTAATGACTAAGACAAGGTCATAGCGAGCACGTGTTACTGTCATGGCTGCCAAAATGGGGGGCTGGTCCCTTCAGTGACATATGTCTTTAATCCCAGCACCAGAGAGGCACAGGCAGAAAGATCTCTTTCAGTTGGAGGCCAGCCTGGTCTACAGAGTGAATTCCAGTATATCCAGGACTGTTTAACAGGGACACTATGCACACACACGTGTAAGTGTGTGTGTGTGTGTGTGTGTGTGTGTGTGTGTGTATGGTGTGTGTGTGTCTGTGTTTTGGGCGGGGCATGTAAAAAAACAGGACATATGCTGTGAGTTGGTGGCACAGGCTTTAAATCCCAGCACTCGAGAGGCAGAGGCAGGCGGATCTCTGTGAGTTGGAGGCAGCCTGGTCTCCAGATCGAGTGCTGGGATAGGCTCCAAAGCTACACAGAGAAACCCTGTCTCGAACCAGTCTCCCCCCCCACCCAAGAAAACCGGTCTTGGAGGTTCATGCCCATACTTCTAGTATTTGAGGAGATGGAAGCAGGAGTGCAGATTCCAGATCATCCCTAGCTGTTTGAGGCTAGTCTAGGAGACATGCACTGATGTCTCAAAAGAACAGTCACACTAACACACAAGGGTACATTTACTGAATAGGAACACACATGAGATTTAATGAGATGGAGAGATGGACCAGCAGTTGAGAGCTTTCCTTGCCTTCCTGAGGACCTGCTATTATTTCCAGCAACTACATGGTGGCTCACAACTATCCTTAACTCCCCAAAAGGCAATCAAATGGGTTTCTTGCTTGTTTTCCCCTTCCCTTCCTTAAAGATAATAAAGTCTACCTCACCTGAAGTTTCTTGCTTCCTTCACACTGGGCATGCTCTCTACCAGGTCCCCTTGCCTGCACTATATAATTGCTTATTATCTTGCAACCTCCAGCCAGTTTCTGGACACTTAATTGAAACAGTTCTATTGTTTCCTTGAGACAAGGTCTCACTATGTAGTTCAGGTTGTCTTAGAACTCTCTTTATAAACCAAGATGGCCACAAACTCAGTGATCCCCCTGCTCTGCCTCCTGAGTACTCAGTGGGTGTAAAGACAGGAATCACGATGCCCAGCCTACTTATTCTTAACCCACTAATGAATGAGAACTCTTTTCTTCTTTATGGTCTCCTTAACCCCCCCTTTTCATTAGTTTCTTCTCTCCTGTTCTTCCCAGTGTTTTTCTTCTTTATCTGTATGTTTGTCTGTTTGTGTGTACTATTGGATCCCCTGCAGCTCTTTGCTCTCTACCCTATTTGAGGCAGGGTTCCTTTATTGTTTGCAGCTGCATATGCCAGCATCTTTCCCTCAAGCTCAAGTGATTCTCCTGTCTGGATCTCCCTCTTGAAGTAAGAGCATTGGGATTGCAGAAGTCAGCTGCCGACTGCACCCAGCTGTCCATGGGATCTAAGGATTCAAACTCAGGTTTTCACAGTTGCTCATCAAGTGATCTACCCATTGAGCTATCTTTCCAGTCCCCCCTCTCTCTCTAAAGATTTTATTTGTTATATATACAATGCTTTGGCTGCATGGATGCCTGCAGGCCGGAGGAGGGCACCGGATCTCATTATAGATGGTTGTGAGCCACCATGTGGTTGCTGGGAATTGAACTCAGGACCTCTGGAAGAGCAGTCAGTTTTCTTAACCTCTGAGCCATCTCTCCAGCCCCCTCAGTCTCTTTTTAAAACATTTTTTTAAACATAGGGTCTTATGGAGCCCATGCTAGGCTCAAACTTGTTATGTACTGAAGAAAATGTTGAATTTCTGACGCTCCTACCGCATTTCCCAAGGGTTAATGTTATGGGCCTATGCAACCACACCTAGATACTCACTTTTTCTTTTTCATTTATTTGTTTGTTTTTTCTTTCTTTATTTTTTGTTTTATTTTTGAGTACTGGCTGTCTTGGAACTCAATATGTAGACCAGGCTGGCTTTGAATTCACAGAGATCTTCCTGCCTCTGCTCCTAACTGGAGTGCTGGGGTTAAAGTTGTATGCTACAACTGCCCGGCTTAAGGTCTCAATTGAAGTCTTTGGTGTCTCCCGACCTCACACATGAAACTTACCCTCTTTCTTTTGCATCTCTCTTAACTCCAGGCACACTCCTCGTACATTAAAAACAGCTGGAAGCTTTGTAGGAAGTTGCCCTTGTATTTTCCCATCCTTCTGGTACTGGGGATGGAATCCCAGGCTTTGTGCATGGTGGAAAACTCTGCACCACTGAAATACTCTGCCGGTTCTCTTTTCCTCATTTCTGAGTCTTGAATGTATAATAGAAGACTTGAGACAAGTAAGGCTCATGACAATGCTTATTAAAATCAGATGTGAATTGCTGCATGGAGCCCCACACCTACAATCCCAGGACTCTGGAGGTGGATTCAAGAGGATCAGGCATTCAGGTCCTCCTCACAATCATAGCAGGTTCAAGTCCTGCCTCAACTAATGAAACCCTATCTCAACAAAACAAACTAGCAAGCCTGGAAGTGGTGGCACACACCATGAATCCCTGTACTTGGGAGGCAGAGGCAGGTAGATCTCTGTGAGCTCAAGTCCAGCCTGGTCTATATAGTGAGTGCCAGGGCAGCCAGAGATGTTACACAGCGAACCCTGGTTCCAAACAATAAAAGCTAGGAGATTGAAAAGCGAAGACCACTAAGGCACTGCTGCTCTCTCCAGCTCTGATCCACTCCTGTATTAGAGGAGTGGTCCAATAGCAGCAGCCTGTGTCTGCTGTTAATCATATCAGCTAGAATAAAACCACAACCACAATTTGAGCCAAATGTGAAGCAAGCTCAATTTTTTTGATTGAGGTACACCCAAGAATTGGCCATGATTGCCCCCTAAACCCTAGTTTTTTAAAAAAATTATGTATACACTGTTCTGCATGCATGTATCCCTGCAGGCCAGAAGAGGGCATCAGATCTCATTACAGGGGGTTGTGACTCTTTCTGTGGTTGCTGGCAATTGAACTCAGGTCCTCTGGAAGTCCAGGTATTGTTCTTAGACACTGAGCCATATCTCCAACCACTCTTGGGTTCTTTTTATGGCGTGTAATAACAAGTAGTTTAACAGAAGGGAAAACAAAAAATCACAAGGTCCCCACTCAAAAACAAATCAAGGTCATGGGCTGGGGAAGGTCAGGTTCCAGGAAACAGAGCAACTTAACTCTCACAGTAAATAGAAATCTACTTTTAAAAAAATAGCATGCTGGCTTCTGCCTTCAAAATGGAGTCAGGCAGGTTCCTCACTGCCTCCCTCCTGAGTAGACCAGAGGCCTCATCTAAACAGCCTTTCTGTAGTAAGTCCCCTCTCCAGGTGACCAGATAGAAATTCCAGACCAGTGTTGTTTCTGGGGACACTGACCCAACAGTCAAGTTTATTGAAGCTAGGGCCCCTGTAGTTGGTGTGACTGGATCAGGGGCTGTTATTGGAATGGTGCTTGGTAGTCTGATTAGTGTCTGTGATGGGAACCTTTCTCTAAAGCAGCAGCTCTGGACTTTGCCCCATCTGAGGCCATGGGGCTTTTCTATTTGATTGTCTCCTTCCTAATCCTTTTGTGATCCCATGTAAGGCCACATGAAGTAAATGCTCCTTACCTGCTATTTTGACTCCATGCCAGTCCTGCTGCTGGAGTGTATTAACTTTTACCATTGAACAACATTTCTCTAAACAAAAAAAAATTCAGTTCCCTTAAATTATTTATTGAAGCAGGAGATACAGCTCAGAGATATGGAGAGAGTGGACAGCCTTGTCTTGTTCCTGATTTTAGAGGAAACGCTTTGAGTTTCTCTCCATTTACTTTGATGTTGGCTATGGTTTGCTATATATTGCGTTTATCATGTTTAGATATGTTCCTGTTATTCCTGTTCTCTCCAAGATCTTTATCATGAAAGGATGTTGGATTTTGTCAAAGGCTTTTTTAGCATCTAGTGAGATGATCATGTGGTTTTTCTTTTTCAGTTTGTTTATATAGTGGATTACATTGGTGGATTTTCGTATGTTGAACCATCCTTGCATCCCTGGGGTGAAGCCTACTTGATCATGGGATGATTTCTCTGATATGTTCTTGGATTCAGTTGGCCCATATTTTATTGAGTATTTTAGCATCGATGTTCATGAGGGATACTGGTCTGAAGTTCTCTTTCTTAGTCATATCTTTGTGTGGCTTGGGTATCAAAGTGATTGTAGCCTCGTAGAAAGAGTTTGGCAATATCCCATCTGCTTCTATTGTGCGGAACAGTTTGAGGAGTACTGGAATTAGCTCTTGTTTGAATTTCTGGTAGAATTCTGCAGTGAAGCCATCTGGCCCTGGGCTTTTTTTGGTTGGGAGGCTTTTGATGACTGCTTCTATCTCATTAGGGGTTATAGGTCGATTTAAACTGTTTATCTGATCTTGATTTAATTTTGGTAAGTGATATTTATCCAGAAAGCTGTCCATTTCCTTTAGATTTTCCAATTTTGTGGAATACAGGTTTTCAAAGTATGACCTAAAGATTCTCTGGATTTCCTCAGTGTCCGTTGTTATATCCCCCTTTTCATTTCTGATTTTGTTAATTAGCATGCTCTCTCTCTGCCTTTTGGTTAGTTTGGCTAGAGGTTTGTCTATCTTATTGATCTTCTCAAAGAACCAACTCTTTGTTTCATTGATTCTTTGTACTGTTTTCCTAGTTTCTACTTTGTTGATTTTGGCTCTCAGGTTGATTATTTCCTGGAGTCTACTCCTCCTTGGTGTGTTTGCTTCTTTTTGCTCTAAAGCTTTCAGTTGTTCTGTCAATTCTCTAATGTGACTTTCCTCCAGTTTCTTCATGTGAGCACTTAGTGCTATGAACTTCCCTCTTAGCACTGCTTTCCGGGTATCACATAAGTTCGGGTATGTTGTGTCTACATTCTCATTGAATTCTAGGAAGTCTTTTATTTCTTTTTTTTTATTTCTTCCTCAACCCAGGAATGGTGCCACTGGGTGTTATTCATTTTCCACGCAAATGTAGGTTTTCTGCAATTCGTATTGCTGCTGAATTCAAGCTTTAATGCATGGTGGTCTGATAAGATACAGGGGGTTATTTCAATACTTTTGTAACTGTGGAGGTTTGCTTTGCTGCCAACTATGTGGTCAATTTTTGAGAAGGTTCCATGTGGCGCTGAGAAGAAGGTATATTCTTTTGTGTTTGGATGGAAGGTTCTATAGATATCTGTTAAACCCAGTTGTCATAACTTGTCAGATCCTTTGTTTCTTTGTTAAGTTTCTGTCTAGTGGTTCTGTCCAATGGTGTAAGGGGGTGTTGAATTCTCCTAGTATAAGTGTGTGTGGTTTTATGTGTGGTTTGAGCTTTAGTAATGTTTCTTTTACAAATGTGGATGCTTTCGTATTAGGGGCATAGATGTTCAGGATTGAGACTTCATCTTGATGGACTTTTCCTGTGATGAGTTTGAAATGCCCTTCTTCATCTCTTTTGGTTGCTTTCAGTTTAAAGTCTAATTTGTTAGATATTAGGTTTGCTACCCGAGCTTGTTTCTTGAGCCCATTTGATTGGAAATTTTTTCCCATCCTTTTACTCTGAGGTATTGCCTGTCTTTGAAGTTGAGGTGTGTTTCTTGTAAACAGCAGAAGGATGGATTCTGTCTTCGTATCCATTCTGTTAGTCTATATCTTTTTATGGGTAGGTTAAGACCATTGACATTTAGGGATATTAATGTCCATTGTTCATTGGTTCTTCTTTGTTTTGGATTTATTGTTGGTGGTATCATTGCGTGTGGATTTTGCCCTCCTGTTTCTTTTTGTGTTTGGTAAAATTAGATTATCTACTGCCAATGTTTTTGTGAGTGTAGTTATGTTCATTGGGTTGGCGTTTTCCTTCCAGAGCCTTCTGTAGTGCTGGATTTGTGGATATGTATTGTTTAAATCTGTTTTTGTTGTGGAATATCTTGTTTTCTCCATCTATAGTGATTGAAAGTTTTGCTGGGTACAGTAGTCTGGGTTGACATCCATGCTCCCTTAGTGCTTGTAGGGTATCTATCCAAGATCTTCTGACTTTCAGAGTTTCCAATTATTCTTTTCAGGTTTCTTTACTTTATGTGTAGGAGAGTATTTTCTGTCCCGCGCACTCTCTGTATTTCTCGCCAGCAAGAAATCATACACGGGACACTCGGATCCTTCTGCAGGAAAGCTTTAATGCGTCTTGAGAGGAGAGCATAAGCTTACCAGAGCGGAGACACTGAGCCAAGAATCCCGTCCCCTAATAAAGGCTGGCAGCCGCCGCCTGGGACGTGTCACCCTATGATTGGCTGCAGCTCATCCGGCCATATGACGCCACGGAATAGGCAGAGATCAAGGAATGGAAAATTACCCAGCGCCTGCGCAATAATCTTGTTTACATTCGGTGCCTGCCGGATGCAGGCGCCATCTTGTAATGGAGAATGCAGGGACGGCTCCCTACAATTTTCCTTTCTGTATGTCTGTATACTGCGTGTGTGTTTGGTGTCCAAAGAAGTCAGAAGAGGGAATTGAGTTCCCTGGAACTGGAGTTCCAGATGGTTGTGAGCCATCACGTGGGTGATGAGAACTGAACCCTGATCTTCTGCATGAGCAGCAAGTGCCCTTACCTGCTGACCTGTGTCTATAGCCTCTTTAAAAGTTTTTATTTGGTGGGGCAGTGCTAGCTCATGCCTTTAATCCAAGTACTCAAGAGGCAGGTAGATCTCTGTGAGTTTGAGACGAGCCTGGTTTATAGAGTGAGTTCCAGGAAGCCAGAATTAGTATATATAGAAACCTTGTTTTGGATAACAAAACAAAATTTTGTTTATTATATGAAGGCAGGATCATATAGGTCCCCCAAGTTGGCCTCAAACCCCAAAGTTGAGAAACCCTCCTTCTCTTCCTTGCATTTCTGAACCACAAATTGACAGGTTTGTGATGCCAAATACTGTTTGTTGCTATCATTTCTTTAAAATCGTGATGTCTATTGGAAGATAACCTTAAAAGAACACTCTAGATCCTATCAGGTGTGGTGGCATCCACCTTTCATTCTAGCATTGAAATGTTAAGTGTCACCTTGCCAGCCATGATTAAAACCATCTGTGGTGTACCTTGAGCTATGTCTTTAACAGAACAGGTTTCTGTAGCTGGAGATTCTGCTCTGTTGGAAGAGTGCTTGCCTAGCATTTGCCTGGACTCCACTCCCAGCAACGCAGGAAAGAGGATGTGGTGGCAAATACCTGGAACCCCAACATTTGGAAGGTAGAGACAGGAGAATCAGAAGTTTAGCTGAGCGCTGGTGGTGCTTTGGAGCCAGGCAGTCCTAGAATTGTTCTGTAGACCAGGCTGGCCTTGAATTCACAAAGATCAGCCTGCCTTGCCTCCTGAGTGCTGGGATTAAAGGTGTGTGCCACCACCATGCCCTTCTTGGCCTGGAGCTCATTAAGTATTTCAGGCTGGACTCAAAAACTCAGCAATTCCCCTGTCTCTACCTCTGCAGTGTCAGAAGACACCATGCCCCATTGCATCCCACTTTTTATCTTTTGTGTAATCTGTTTTCCTAGTAGTTTCACATTCATCCCTTGGAAAAGCACATTGTTGGAGAGATGGAACTAATTTTCTCTCCTTTAGCCCATGAATACTATTTTCTAGATGTCCTAGGAGGATGATTGCTCTTTCTGTGTGTCCACCATCTGTTAGGTGTGGCAGCACACATCTGTACCTGCAAGGAAGCAATGTTTCTATTGGCATCCTCATGGCTGTGCTACAGCGGACATTCACTTATCTAGGATACAAGCTTGCTCTCTGAATTTTTCTTAAACTTGAGACAGCGTCACATTCTGGTTTGGCCAGGATCACTGGAGTTCATGCCACCTTGTCCAGTGTCTATGGTGCTGAGAATCATGTTAGAGTTTGCAGAATTCTCGGTAACATAGCAAAATCCCCAAGCCCTTAATCTTATACTTCTTCTAAAAGGGTTTTACTCTGTGGCCCAGGCTGGTCTTGAAGGAACGATGTAGAGCAGGCTGGCTTCATACACTCTTGCCACTTTTCTTGCCTCAGGCTCTTCAAATCTGTCATCATAAGCATGAGTCACCATGCTAAGCTACTTTAGGATCAGTTAAGATGGCACAATGGAATAAGGGCATTTATACAAAACCTGAGACCTGAGGAGTTCAATCCCCAGGAGACACCTGGTAGAAGGAGAAAAGAAACTGACTGCATTAGTTTTTTTTTTTTGACCTCCAAACGTGTGCTACTCCAAACCATTACATAACTGAACATTGGATTTTTAAAACTTGCATTAGCTGTCATATCAAGATGGCGAGAGAAAGCCTGGAATCTAAATGGGTTTGTGGTTTTTTCTCGTTTGTGCACAGAAGACAAAGTTCCTGATTGGGGAAGAGTGAAGTCTGAATGGATGGTATACTTAGGAAAGAAGATCAGTGGTTGCAGGCAACAGAAAATGAACTGAGAGACTGTGTACTATTCTAGCATAAGAAACCTCAAAGCCTGCCTCCACAGTGACACACTTTCTCCAACAAGGCAACACTCACTCCAACAAAACCACATCTCCTAATGGAGCCACGCCCTATGAGATTACTTTCAAACTACCACAATAGCTCTAGCTAACTTGGAAGGTGTTATGTAGACCAGGCCGGCCTCAAATTCAGAGATCTGCCTGCCTCTGCCTCTCAAGAGCTGGGATGAATGGATGGAGTACTTTGCCCACCCCATTCCTTCACAAATCTTAATTTTGTGTAAATTGAGGTCATCTATTTCTTTTCCTCCTTCCTCCCCCCTTTTCATGCTTTTTGGTGTCTAAGAGCCTATAGGTAATTTCAAAATCTTTCTTCTTTCCTGTCCCCCATGAGACAGGGAGACAGGGCTTCTCTGTGTAGTCCTGGCTGTCCTTGAACCTGATCTGTGGACCAGGATGACATATAAGTCAGAGATCTGCTTGCCTCTAACTCCAAGTGCATGTGTGTGCAATTTTTTGTTGTTGTTTCCTGAGTGTTTAGGATGTGTCTCTGTGTGAGTGACAACACTAAGGAGTCATAGAGAACTTGAGCAGGTCAGAGACAGTTCTCTCCTTCCACACTGGAGACTCCAGGGATTGAACTATAGCCAGTCTGTAGTACTGGGACTCCTGTGTGTTGCAGGTTTGTTTTTATACAAACTGGATACACATTGGAAAGGAAGAAGTCAAACTTTCACTATTTGCAGATAGTTTACATAAGTGACCTGAAAAACTCTACCAGGGAACTCCTACAGCTGATAAACACCTTCAGCTAATTCGCAGGATACAAGAGTAACTCAAATCAATCAGTAGCCTTTCTATATACAGATGATAAATGCGCTGAGAAAGAAGTCATTGAAACCTCACCCTTTACAATGGCAACTAACAGCATAAAATATCTTGGGGTAACACCAAACAAAAAATGAGAAAGACCTGTATAGTAAGAACTTTGAGTCTTTAAAGAAAGAAATGAAAGAATATACCAGAAAATGGAAAGATCTCCCATGCTCTTGGACAGGTAGGATTAACATAGTAAAAATGTCAATCTGTCCAAAAGCCATTTACAGATTTAACGCAAATTCCCATCAAAATCCCAACACAATCTGTCACAGACCTTGAAAGAATAGTACTCAACTTCATAAAGAAAAAAACTAAAATCCCAGGATAGCCAAAACAGCCCTGGACAATAAAGGAACTTCTGGAGGCATCACCACCCCTGATTTCAAGCTCTATCATAGAGCCATAGTCCTGAAAACAGCTTGGTATTGGCGCAAAAATAGACAGGTTGACCAATGGAATCAAATTGAAAAGCCTGATATTAACCCACACATCTATGAACACCTGATTTTGACAAAGAAGCTAAAGTTATACAACGGAAAAAAGAGCATCTTCAACAAATGGTGTTGGCATAACTGGATTTGGCCATGTAGAAGATTGCAGATAGATCCATATCTAGCGACGTGCACAAAACTTAAATCCCAATGGATCAAGGACCTCAACAAAAATTCAGCCACACTGAAATCCTAGAAGAGAAGGAGGGTGGTACTCTCAAAGAAATTTGTTCGGGAGACTGTTTTCAGAACATAAAGCCAGTAGCATAAACATTCAGATCAACAATTCATAAATGGGACCTCCTGAAACTGAGAAGCTTCTGGAAGTTCAACAAGACAAACACCCGCCCACAGAATGGGAAAAGATATTCACCAACCCCATATCTGACAAAGGTCTGATCACCAAAATATACAATGAATTCAAGAGCTATTCTCCAAAACACCAAACAATGCAATTAAAAAGTGGAGTGCAGAACTAAATAGAGAATTCTCAACAGAGGAATCTAAAATGGCTGAAAGATGGGACTGGAGAGATGGCTCAGAGGTTAAGAGCACTGGCTGCTCTTCCAAAGGTCCTGAGTTCAATTCCCAGCAACCACATGGTGGCTCACAATTATCCATTATGACATCTGGTGCCCTCTTCTGGTGTGCAGATATACATATGGAAGGAGAATGTTGTATACATAATAAAGAAATAAAATCTAAAAAAGGCTGAAAGACACTTGACAAGGTTTTCAACATCCTTAGCCATCAGGGAAATACAAATCAAAATCACTCTGAGATACCATCTTACTCCTATCAGAATGGCTAAAATCAATAACACCAATGGCAATGTATGCTGGAGAGGATGTGGAGAAAGAGGAGCATTCCTTCATTGCTGGTGGGTAGGCAAACTTGTACAACCACTTTAGAAATTAGCATGGTGGTTTCTCAGGAATATGGGAATCAGTCTACCTCAAGATCCAGCAATTCTACTCTTGGGCATATACACAAAAATACACATTTATACAAAAAGGACATATGTTCAACTATGTTCATAGCAGCATTATTTGTAATAGCCAGAGCATGGAAGCAACCTAGATGCCCCTCAGCTGAAGAATGGATAGAGAAAATGTGGTACATTTACACAATGGAGTACTATTCAGCAGAAAAAAAGCAATGGAATCTTGAAATTCGCAGACAAATGATGGAACTAGAAGAACCCATTCTGAGTGAGGTAACCCAGTCCCCAAAAGATAAACATGGAATGTACTCAATCATATAGGATTTTTAGACATAGAGCAAACTATTACCAGTCTACAATCCACTCTGCCAGAATAGCTAGGACACAAGGAAGACCCAAACAGAAGATTGCATAGTCCCTCAAAGAAAAGGAGGGGGAGGAAAACCCCTGAACAAAGAGGGATCAAGGGGCATGGGTGGAGAGGAAGGAGGTGGGAAGGGAAGAAGGGGATCGGGGAGGAGAACAAGAGGCCTGAGACAGGGGAGGAATAGAGGAGGGCAAGAACGGAGAATGCCTCGACAGAGGGAGACAGTACAGGTATGGAGAAAGGCCTGGCACAGGGGAAGTATTAGGGACCACAGGGATGACTCCAACTAAGAACCCAAGCAGTGGTGGTGAAAATGTCATTATTGCTCTTCCCCTATAATGAGATAGGTGTCTACCTTGGTTACCATTCCTAGAGTCTTAATCCAGTGTCTGTTCGAAGCAGAAACAGGCACAAACAGCTAAGCACGGAACCATACCCCTGGAATCCTATTGTGGAGAGGAGGAGGGATGAGCAAAGAAGCCAAGACGCTGCTGCAGAAACCCGCAGAAACAGTTGACCTGACCTAATGAGAGCATGGAGACCCTAGTCATTAAGCTTCCGAAACAGCATTGGACCAGCCAAGCCCTCTGAATGTGGGTGCCAGCTAGGAGGCCAAGACAGTCTATGGGACCTCTAACAGTGGAGCCAGTCTTTAAACCTAGAGCACAAATGGACTTTGGAAGCCCATTCGCTAAGGAGGGATACTCTTGCAGCCCATATACAGCAAGGAGGGCCTAGGCCCTCCTCCAAATGATATGACAGAGTTTGAAGGTCCATGGCGGAGGGCTTCACTATCCCCGGGGAGAAGTTTGGGGATGGGTTGGGGGGTAGGTAGTGGGGAACATGGGAAGATGGGAGGGCAAGGGAATGGGGGTGGATGGACATATAAATATGAGTAGTAATTAAAGAATAAAAAAGAAAAAGAAAGGAAATGAAATAAGAATATTAATACTATTACCAAGAACCTTGCCTGCAATTCTAGCATAGTAGAGCCTATTTTATTGAAGACAAACCAGTGTCAGAGTCAGTATGAGCAGATCATTTTCCATATGATAGATTGGGGAAAGTTTTAAAGAGAAGCACAAACCATCACTTAACCTTTGAAACATCACTCCAGCCCTGCTCATGGCTTTTGAACAGAGCTTTGCCTATTGGTGTAAAAACCAGAAACATACTCTCTTGTCAGTCATTTCTGAGGTTTAAGAGCACTGGGCCTACACTCAGGACTACCTAAGTCACACTAGCCTCAAGGTGAAACTACTTCTCACTCAGGAAATATTGAATCATCATTCCAATTTGTACCGAAGAGCTATCTCTCCTGACATCGTCTGATTTCATGATTTCAAACCAGGGGTAACAAACATCATCTTTTTATTACATCTCTAACAAACCTTGGCACAGTGCTCAGTCCCTGGAACAATGTTTTGCTTTTCCTTCAGAGATGAGGACCAAACTCAGGGCTTTGCGCTTGCCTGAGCTAAATTTCCAAACCCCAGTGTGTGTTCTTGACATTTTTTTAGGCAGGCTGTTGTGAGACGGAGCTAGGAGGACAGGTAGTGCTGTTACACAGAGAAACCCTGTCTTAGAAAAACAAAAAGATTTATGTTTTAGCTAGGCAGTGGTAGCACATGCCTTTAATCCCAGCACTTGGGAGGCAGAGGTAGGCGGATCTCTGTGAGTTCAATGCCAGCCTGGTCCACAAGAGCTACTTCCAGGACAGACTCCAAATTACAGAGAGAAGCCCTGTCTTGAATCTTGCCTGCATGTATTTCTGTGGAACTGGAGTTATACCGTTATGAGTGGGCAAAAGGGTGCTGGGAATTGAACCTGGATCCTCTGGAAGAGCAGTCTGTGCTCTTAGCTGCTGAGCCATCTCTCCAGCCCCAGACTTGAATGTTTGATTCATTTCTTCTGCCCTCCTTTCCTTGTTTAATAGCACACAAGAATTCCAGATTTGGCCAGAAAAGTCAAATGTTGACAGTGTTGGACGAAGAGCAGCCTCCTGAACTATGTGTTGGCCTACATAGCTACTCTGTTCTACATAGGGACTGCTGTTCTTTCTTTTAAAGATTTATTTCTTATGTATACACTGTTCTAGCTGTACATATCCATGCAGGCATCAGTGGGCACCAGATCTCATTACAGATGGATGTGAGCCACCATGTGGTTGCTGGGAGTTGCACACAGGACCTCTGGGAGAGTAGTCGGGGTGAGCCATCTGTCTTTACTCGTGTCCAGAGTGATGGTTCATACAGTGGCACCCTGTGGGTTTGTTTTTGAATTTTTGTGATAGGATTTCATTATATTCCAGGCAACCTTAATAAACCCCTGCCAACCTCCTGCCTCAGTTTCCCATGCACTGGATTCCTGAGGATGCTCCTCAGTCCTCAAAATTCTGGAGAAGACTTGATCAGATAGCCTGTGGGAAAAGAACAATGGGAATTTTGGGCTCCAGGAAGCACCGGTTTTTCTGAGGGAATTTATTATCAACACTCAGTGCGAGTGCTTACCAATGGACTCTCTTTTGTGGAATTTCTGTTCTTGGAAAGCAGTAATAATAATGAGCTGGCTGGAGACTTGATACTTACTGTACATGGAAAGGCCCACCCTTCAGGTTCCTCGGAGAATGCCAGGGGAGCATGTGGTAAATGACACAGGCATGGGAACAAGGGCTCTGAAGAGGTTAAAGGATAAATAATAAGATTTGGGGGCTTGTTTGCAGATGGTGGAAACCCCCAGGTTCCATCCTAGCTCTGGGAAGCAAAATAAATAGATAGCCTGGTCACCTGACCCAATTCTAGACTGGGCACTGGGGTACCTAAAAAAATATTGAAAGGGGTAATGAGATGGTGTAGCCTGGCAAATATCCCAAGTCTTCAGGCTCTAAATCAAAACTGGGAGTCTTTGAAGCTAGTGAAGTAGAATTATGTATCCCTGTCTCTCTTTAAACCCAGTGTAGCTCAGGCTGGCCTTGAACCTTGCTCCTGTCATAGTGTCTACCCAGGTATGTGTGATTGGGACTTGCCTCATTGTGGTTATGTTTTTCTGGTTTTTATTTGGTTTGTAATAAAACATATGTCCTGTCACATGCCTGTGAGTCCAGCAATTAGAAGGACAAGGCAGTTAGGTTTCCATGAGTTTGAGGTTCCTACACTGATCTAAAGGAGCATGTCTCAAAACTTTAATTATGGCCTAGGATGAAATACATTGGACATCAGAGATTATACCATTTCATAGTTATATGAACATTCTTGTATTCTAGTTCCAGGCATCCATGATACAATCACTTAAGCTTAGTAAATATTGCTAATAGTCTTCTTAGACTGAATAAAACTCCACTGTGTACCAATATCTTGTGGCCTCCATTTAAACGAAAACATTCATAAAAAAATTTGGAAATGTGGGCATCATTCTTTCCTAACTGCTTTTGAGAGAAATATTGTAACAGAAAACTATCTCACAACTTTTAAAATATAGCATATTGTTATCAACCATATTTATCATGCTCTCAGTAGACCTCAAGACTTCAGAGAGTCCATGCCTCTTGTCCCACAGCAGTTTTATATCCTTAAACCAATCATTTCCTGGTTGTTAAAAGACCCACATTGAAGCCTAATAGCCAATTGCTAATTGAAGCGGGGCTGGACTTACGCTCCACCACCAGACTCGTATTAACTCCCAGAATGGGCGTCCAGCTCATTGACCCTGATTTTACAGGACCCCTTGAGCCTGGCACAGAAGGCTTGCTGATATGGAAGATCATCTGCAGCATTGAAAGGTTTAGGAGTACATCCTGGAGTTATAGATCCTGATTACATGGATGTGGTAAAGATCATGGTAGAATCTCCTAGAGGGATTACAGCCATTTCTCCTGGAGACAGGATAGCACAGCTACTGCTTTTGCCAAGTTTGCATGACAAGTTTCCAGCACAAGCCAGAGAGAGAGGAGAGGGAGGCTTTGGTTCCACTGGATCAAACTTAAATTTCCTAGCTTTAGATCTTGGTCAAGTCCGACCCTTGAGTTAATAGTGAATGGTAAGAAAATTTTAGGCTTACTAGATTCTGGAGCTGATAAGAGCATTATAGCCACTAAAGATTGGCCCTCTGGCTGGCCTATACAAGTCTCTTCTCAAACTTTACAAGGTTTGGGCTATGCCAAGGCTCCTGATATGAGTGCTAGACAATTGCCTTGGAAAGATCAGGAAGGGCATTCAGGGACCATGCAACCTTATGTGTTAGACTTACCAATTTCACTATGGGGAAGAGATTTGTTAAAGGATATGGGTTTTAAACTCACAAATGAATACTCAGAAACATCTCAAGATATCATGAAACGAATGGGATACCTTCCCAGGTCGAGGCCTCGAAAACATCTGCAGGTCGTACTAGTCCTATTATTCCACAACTGAGACCTAACTAAGATTCTAGGTCTGTGTTTTTCCTAGGGGCCATTGAGGGAGGTATTCCTATTACCTGGAAAACAGAGGAGCAGGTATGGGTTCCTCAGTGGCCACTTTCCTCTGAAAAACTGGAGGCTGCTAGGACTCTAGTGCAGGAGCAGCTGGATCTGGGGCATATAAAAGCCTCTGTATCTCCATGGAATACTCCTATTTTTGTCATTAAGAAAAAATCTGGTAAATGGAGGCGGCTTCATGATCTTAGAGCTATTAATCAGCAGATGCAAATTATGGGCCTTGTGCAACATGGTCTTCCACTTTTAACTTCTTTACCTGCATCATGGCCTATCATCTCTACAGATATTAAAG
The DNA here is from genome assembly GCF_003668045.3 of Cricetulus griseus. NCBI lineage: Eukaryota > Metazoa > Chordata > Mammalia > Rodentia > Cricetidae > Cricetulus > Cricetulus griseus. Next base: position 274,167,024 of record NW_023276806.1, read on the forward strand.
ATTGTTTCTTTTCCATACCTTTGTGTGCCAAGGATTCAGGGCATTTTGCCTTTACGCTGCCCTCTTTTAATCATGAACAACGCGATCTAAAGTATGAATGGATAGTGTTGCCACAGAGGATAGCCAATAATCCTACTAAGTGTCAGTTGTTTGTAGCAGAAGCCATAGTTCCTTTAAGAGTGCACTTTCCAAAGATTAGATGTGTTCATTATATGGATGATATTTTATTGGCTGCCGAAGATGATAAAACTCTCAATAAGGCATATACAAAATTGGTAAAATTGCTTGAGGTGCATAATTTAGTCATAGCCTCAGATAAAGTACAATAGGACACTGTTACTAACTATCTAGGGGCTAAGATTCTCCCTCATACAATTATTCCACAAAAAAATAGAGATTAGAAAAGATAATTTAAAAACTCTTAATGATTATCAGAAGTTGTTGGGAGATATAAATTGGATAAGGTGTTATTTAAAATTACCTAATTATGAGTTGAAACCATTGTTTAATATTCTCAATGGTGATTCAGCGTTAGATTCACCTAGGCAGTTAACTGCTAAAGCCAGAGAAGCTTTAAAGAAAGTGGAGACAGAATTACAAAGCGCCAGCCTTAAACGGCTAATAGAAAACATGGATATTCTTTTGTGTGTGCTCCCAACATTCTCCCAGCCTACAGCTTTGCTGTGGCAAGATGGTCCGTTACTATGGATTTATTCTAAATCCTCTCCAGGAAAAACTATTGAATACTATCCTGCAGCGGTTGCTGACTTGGCTCAAAATGGGATACAGGAATGCATTCAATATTTTGGGGGACTCCAAATAAGGTCATAATCCCTTATACTGCTCAACAAGTTAAGATACTTTGTGGAACTGTGGATGACTGGGCCATTCTGCGATGTGGATTTTCAGGAAATATAGATAATCATTATCCAAAACACCCTCTAATGTCATTTTTTTAAAGAACATCCAGTCATTTTTCCTAAAAAGACTGCAGCAGCTCCTATTGCTGGAGCCACAAATATTTTCACTGACGGATCCAAGATGGGCTGTGGAGCCTATATGATAGGGCATCAGGATCCAGTGCAATTTCAATATCAGCCTGGCTCTCCCCAGATTATTGAATGTAAAATTGTTCTTGAAGTGTTTAGAAATTGCCCGTTCTCCTTTAATTTAATTTATGGTTCAGCATATGTTGTGAATGCTGTTAAGGCCCTGGAGGTTGCAGGACCTATCAAACCTAATAGTACAGTTTGCAAACTCTTACAGGAGTTGCAAAAGTTGATCTGGCATCGCGATCAGAAATTTTTTATACAACATATTAGGGCTCATACCAACTTGCCCGGACCTCCATCAAAAGGCAATGAGATCCTAGATCACTCTACTAGAGGGGAATATGTATTTTTCGCTTCCCCTGCGGAGCGAGCACAGCAATTTCACAAACAATTTCATGTATCTACAAAAACTTTACAGCAAAGTTTTGTCTCGAGCAGAGGCTAGACAGATAGTATTGAATTGTCAACAGTGTATAACCTTTTTGCACCTCCCTAGCCTGGGGGTCAATCCCATAGGGTTATTGCCCTTGAAGATCTGGCAAATGGATGTAACTCATTTTTCAGGATTTGGAACTCTTAAATATATCCATGTGTCTGTGGATACCTGTTCAGGCATCATCCATGCCACCCCTATGAGTGGGGAAAAGGCTTGCAATGTCATTGGACATTGCCTTGAGGCATGGGCTGCCTGGGGAAAACCTCAGCAATTAAAGACTGACAATGGTCCTGCTTACACAGCTCAATCTTTTACCTCCTTCTGTAAACAGATGGAAGTCCAATTAAACCATGGCCTGCCTTATAATCCCCAAGGACAAGGAATAGTTGAAAGAGCTCATCACACATTGAAAGAATGTTTATTAAAACAAAAACGGGGAATAGGCCATGGTAGAACACCAAAGGAACAACTATCCTTGGCTCTCTTTACTCTGAATTTTATAAATTTGGAGTCTCAAGGCCTTTCTGCTGCCGATAGGCACCAGACTCAGGCACCTTCTCAGAAGGGCTACAAAAGATGGAGAGATATCCTTATGGGTCTATGGCATGGACCGGACCCGGTGTTAGCATGGGCGAGAGGTTCTGTTTGTGTTTTTCCTCAGGATCAGCAAGACCCGGTGTGGAATCCAGAGAGACTAACGAGGCAGTGCAACAAACAAGATGAAGCCTCCGATATTGATTTTGCTGCTGACCTTGACAACACCGTGGCTGATCCAGGCCAGAGAACAAATCCTGTGGGCCAAAGTGAAAGCGTGGCCAATTCCCTTGCCTGTTCATAGCACATCTAAAGTTTTGCCTGTTTTCTTTTCTACTAGTTGTGAATTGGGCTTGCCTTGTGTCCATTTAGACCCTGACACTGCCCAGTATTCAGCCACTAATATTTCTCTCCATGGAGCATTATGCTTCTCCCTTCTTAATAATTCTAACCCATGCATTTGGTTGAAGAATGGTTCTGTTGGCAATTGACTTGATCCCCTTACTCATAACCAGATCTCAAGCGCTATGCTCACTGAAGTCCTGATTCAGATTAATACAGGCGCTAGTTCTGGCTCTGGCACTGATACAAATGGGACTAAGGATGTAAATATCACTAAATTTCTGATGCTGATGGAGGGGCTCCGACCCTCAGATTCACGCTTTAATCAAGAGAACTCTACCGCTTGACAGGTCTTGCCTTATTGTGCACCCAATCGAGGCTATCCTCCTCATTGGACACCCTGTCAGAGTCCGGACCACAAACTTAAACAGATAGCTCCAGGTTTTGAATTTACTCTCCCTCTTGGCAAGTACCAGTATAACCTAACTCAGGGAGGTTCCCAAAGAACAGGCAGTAAAAATACCTGGCCATGGTTTCAATGGGTACTCTCCAACGAGCATGGAGCATTTACTTCTCTTGAACCTTTTGCAGTTCTCCAGAATCTCTGCATGAGACTTCTTAATATTTCTGGTACAAGGGATGAGAAGGGACCTTCTCTTAAGAATCTATCTATACATAAAACTTTGAATAATCTCACTGTTCCAGCTAGCCCAGTATGTTTAAAAGCTCCCTTTTTCTTTCTGCTCTCTAATGCTACTAATGCTATCAAAGAAGTGATCTCGTGCAATTCGACTGACATCAACTGCATTGCTAGTCAATGTTGGAATGGTTCTGCTAATACAGCAGTAGTGATGAGGATTCCTATGTATGTTCCTGTTCCAGTTAAAGTGGATACAAGAACATTTCCCATTACGGAAATCATAGGAACCAAACGGCATTTTGGCATAACTGCAGCATTGGTTACTTCCATAACCCTTTCTGCAGCAGCGGCTATGACTGCTGCCATTGCCATGGCTGCTCAGGTCCAAACAGCTGAGACAGTCAATGATACTGTGGAAAAAACAGCTACAACATTAACTACTTTAAGATCTATTGATGGCCACTCAAAAGCTGGCATTCTAACTGTGAACCAACGAGTGGACCTGTTGCAGGAACAGGTGGATGACTTAGTAACCTTAACTTCCATAGGATGCATTCATTCCTTTTCTTCTTTGTGTATCACCTCCAGGATAGCCAACAATTTCACAGAGAACAGCAACCTGAGTTGGCAGGTGAGTGCCTACCTTCAGGGAAATTGGAGTCAACAGTTCGAGAACCTGACAGACACCCTAACACAACAGATTGTTGCCGTGAATGCTACATGCCTGAGCCTGCCCACTGTTAATACCCTCTTAACTCGCTTAACCCTTAAGCAAGCCTTTAGCTTAGATAAGGAATGGGCTGGAGTAGGGGTTATGCTTTCCATGATGTTAGCCATTTTTGTTTGCCTATGGTGCCTATGCAGGATCAGGAAGTCACAAAAATCCCAAGCTGCCATATTAGTACAGGCCTTTGCTGCTGTGGAAGCAGGACAGTCCCCTCAAGCATGGTTATCCATGCTGACAGACAAATAGATGTCTTTCTCGCCCTTATTGAGTGAGTGATGCGTATCTGAATCAGTCATGCTCAATGACCGGCACCTACCCTCTTGCAATCTTCCCAGCATATTATGCTAGAGGCATTTTCACTCTTCTTCCAGGACCTGCTCTTGTTTCTCCTTAGCCCTCTTATGTTTTTCTCTAGAAACACCTTTCCATACCAAGCTAAGAATGGATTTGCTTTGTCTACTTAAGAATTAAACATTGGAATAGAAAGGTGTCCTGCGATCTCCACAGTGACTTATTTCAGGCACTTTGAAAAGAAGTCACCAGGTTTGACAGTCACTAGGCCTGATGAGCCACCAGGCTAGGGAAGAACAATAGGGTTTGTTCATGGGGATCACACTAGCACTTGGTTAGACAGCTGATTCCCTGTAACCCTACTGCCAAACAGGGTTTCTCTGTAACCCTTGCTATCCTGGAGCTTACCCTGAAGACTAGGCTGGCTTTGAACACAGAGATCTGCCTCCTCTCTCCAGAGTGCTGGGATTAAAGGTGTGCACCACAACCACCACTACCGAGCATGTTGCTTTTAATTTGTATGTGTGTCTGTGTGTGGGTATGTGCACGGGAATGCCAAAGACATTGAGCTCCAGGATTCCTTCTGGAGCTGGATTCATGGCAGTTGGTCTGGGACTGAAACAGGAGTCCTGCAAGATCAGAGCACTTTCACCACGGAGCCATCCCTCCAGTGCCTTCTGTGGGTTTTCAATCCCTTGACTTGGGTTCCAGGCAAAGCACATGGGAAGCTCACTGAATATTATATGTAGAATCCCTTGTAAGGAGTTGCCTTTACTTCTTGAAAAAGAAATGGTTTGTGTTCTTTATGGAAAACAGTGCAACCTGCAAAGCTTGGCTTTGTAAAGGATTCATGGATCTCACTGCTGTGAATGATACCAGGGGCAGGAGCACAAATCAACTACATTCTCAGTTCCTGTTGGAGAACTGTTGTCTTTCTAAAGATTTGTCAGTTTTCATCTTTATGGTTGTAAGAATCTTGCTTAGATGTTTCTAAGTGCACTGCCTGCTTATCTGATGGAAGCAGCCAGAAGAGGGAGCTGGGAGCAAGCCTCAAAACCAAAACAAAACCAGCTAAGACTATAAGAAGAATGATGTTTGGATGGCCTGGGGTATAAGTCACTAGTAGTACCTTTGGGTAGCATGCACAAAGCACTGGTCCATATATCAAGTTTGCCTGGGAATTTCAGTGCCACAGTGGACTATATCCTTGGCTGTGTATGTGTGTATGAATATGTTACTTATGACAATCCCATTTTCAACAGATTGACAAAAATTAAGCATCTATGTAAGTTACACTGGGATCAAGAGATCAAGATGTTGGGCTGGCTCAATGGATCCAGTTTAATTTCTGAGCAGCCACATGGTAGCCCTCAGATCCTGCAATTCCACTTCCAGGTGTTCTGACACCCCTTTGGCCGGGACAGGTGCCTGCCCACATGATGGGCACACATACATCCAGGCACACACACAGAGATCCAGCACAGAAACATGAAGTAAGCAATTTATTTTGAAAGCCTTAATTCATATGGAAGCATAAACATAGTATGCAGATTGCTAATTCTGACATACAGTTGTAGCTGCAGAGTCATAACTATGTCAAATGGAACCTCCACTTGTGGCTTCCATTTAAATGAAAACATTCATAAACAAAATCTGGGAATGTGGGCGTCGTTCTTTCCAAACTGCTTCCTGCTGATCGGGGGTGCTGAAATACCATGGGGATCCTAAGAAAACCCAGAAATCTTGACTATACTGGTCTTACTGCATTGTCCCAGGTGTCTTCAACATTCAATACCTGGCCATTGCTTCAGGGGTTCTTCCAACTCTGTTAGTCTGGAAGGAATCCGCAGCTTTTCATTTTCTGTGGAAACAAAAGCAGAAATTCTTTTCCCAAGTAACCTGTCCTTATACATAAATTTGAAGCCAAAGTAGGTATGAAATGCCAGAACTGAATGAATCCAGCAGCATTTACAATAAAGGTTACTTTAGCAGTTCTTCATTCCTTGGCAATTGAGCAATTCAAAGACAGCACAATATCATTCAGTATGTGGACTCTGTATTTTCCTTTTTTATTATTCTATTCATTTTCTACATCTCAGTTTCTATTTTTTACTTTTCATCTTTTTGACAGAGCTTTTCTATTCCAATGCAACTCTCTCAGGGTTTCCTGCCTTTTCG